>NC_141819.1:36937533-37240450 GCF_982586985.1 Callionymus lyra | reverse complement strand
GGTGTTGTTCAGTTAGAGCTTGGTAGAAGATCCGGTGCCGGAGGGAAAGTAATTGTACACAGATGAAGATGAAGACGTTCACAGAGGACGACTCCGAGCCTAATGATCTCTCTGGTTATTGATCGTCACTTTGAAATGAAGAAAACATGTTTAGTGACAAAGGAAACTGCACAGGAAAGGTTTAACTGCAGCAGATTGTTGAGGATACGCAACAACTTCTTTTAAGTTGCAAAGTAGTCTGTGCAGTGTTCTAACAGCATTATTTGGTGGTGATGTGTGAATATATGAATGTTTAGTTTGGGTTAAAACATTTGTTTTGACTTCTTGTGTCCTTTTCTTTAAGCCTCACTAGGCTTAAATCCTTTCCTCTAAGACTGAGATTAGGGATGTGTTTGGCAAGAATCAAGAATACAGGGGCAAACTATAGGATATATTGTGATACAGTAATAACAAGGATATATTTGTTGTATTTGTTGTCCGTACAATAAGTCCGTAGTATTGTCACGTACTTGACTCTGGTGTTGCAGAATTTACAGACCACATGACTCTTGATGAAGTCGTAACTGATTTAATTTGTTTTGAAACCCTAATATGTCCAAACATCAGCTTTAAAAGCTGCTGGAGTCGACTGTTTCCTCTTGTTCTCAGTCATCACAGGTATCTGGTGGGATTTTATCGTACGTACATTACAACTGCTGCCATCTAGCAGCCCGAGGTATAATTGCAACAGAAACATTTACGTATCATAATGTGATGCAGATATTTATTCATTTTGAAATTAACAACAATTAGAGGCATTGTTATGAGTAAAAATGTAACATAGGCTAGCTCTCTTTTTTATATAGACATTGTGTAGCAGAGAGAGAGAGAGAGGGAGAGAGAGAGAGAGAGAGAGAGAGAGAGAGAGTGAAAGGTTTATTAACTTTATTGAGACAACTCAAAAAAAAAGTGAACACACACTCCCTCGTCTCGAACTACACCAACTGTCATTCTTCTTCTTCACAGAACCGAGACTCGCGATGCCTTCATGGACCTCTGTAAACTCCGAACTTAACGCTTAACTATCGTTACAATTGTTTATATTCTCACATAGTTGACACCTGAGTATTTATACGAGTTGTTAGACTTGAGAGATATTGCATTGTGATTTTCTCACCCAGCTGTGCAGGAAATTATGAGTCAGGTTCTCTGATCACTAGAACAATGCAGTTAACTAGACAAAGAAACATAAATGCAGCACAACTAAATACATTACACACTGGACTGTGATCTTATCTAATGCAAATCTATATCAGATCATAAATTATTAGCAATAGCATGAACACAGTCCATCTTCCCAGGATTATCCAAAGTTAAGATAAACGTTTGATGAACGTGTGATGCTCTCAAGGCAGAGGTAGTTGATCCAAGGCTGTAACCAATCACTGACTTAGACTGATGTTCGACCCGCCCACTTAATTTACATACGGACAACAAAATGTCAAAATGTTTAAATACATAAATAAATAGAAGACATAAAATGTATAGATGTATAAATAAATGTCAAAATGTGTATTTAAACGTAAAGTTGATCCATTCTCTGACAAAATTTAAATCAGAAGTCATTTATTTATTTTGACATTTTAAAATATTGATATTTATCCAAACATTTATTTATATATTTATACATTTTGCTAGGTATTTATACATTTATTCATACAAAGGTAATTTATCGTCCTTCATAGAGGAGGAGTGAAGCCCATTGTTACGTATTAATGAGCTTCGTTCTTAGAACCTCTAGTTCGCCAAGATTTCAGACGAGGAGAACTTTATAAAGTAACAAGTTCAAAACACAGTCAGAAAGAGAGACTTACTGCATCTTGGAGTTGAAGACTTCAATATTTGGACCATGTGAGTGAGTCAGGAGAGTTGAACTTTCACATCAGTTGCCCTTTAAAACTGTGATGAAAATAACTGATCATTCCTGTTGAATATGAATACAGTACGAGGATATATGAGTGTATCGAGGTTTTCTCACACCCCTCTCTGAGACTCTGGTTCTGTCTACGATTTTTCCTCAGGTGCAGGACTTCATATTTAGTTGTCTCTGTACATGTCGTGGTGGCGAAAGAGCTGAGCTAAAAGACTGTTGAAATGATGAGTCAAGGTCGTTTAGGGGTCAACATGAAAGCGAAAGAAAAAATGTTTCCGTACATCTGCAGCATCTCTGCTTACTATTTCATCTCCACCTCGGTAGAACAATTAACACCATGACGGTGAAACATTTTATCATCTCCCGTCTGTCCTCTCCCCCCTTGCTCTTTTCATCTTCCCCTCTCCACCTCTGCTCCCGACATCCTTTCATCCGTCCTCCGCCTTTGATCATTTCCTTTTTCATTTCAGTGAAAGTCTGTCTTCCCCACACACACACACACACACACATAAACACACTCACGGTAACAGTCACACACTTTTAATTACTGTCTGTGTGTGTGTGTGTGTCGCCTTATGATCTGTTGGTTGCAAACTCGCTCGCACACGTATGAACATCTGAAGTCTGACACACATCCTCGCGCACTGACTCATATTTCTCTCTCACAAAAGCTCCAGTCATGAAGCTGGAAATAGCCCGACTGAGAATCGGCTTAAGTCTTCAAAGAGACGACGGCGACGAGAGAGAGGAGGAAGAGGAGCGACGGAAGACAAAGAGGAGTGTCGGGGGGGAGAGGAGAGATGGGTGAAGTCACCCAGATGCTGAACTAGGGCTAGAAAACTTCAAAAGAATCGCGTTGCCATAGCAACTGCGTGGTACCAACTTCACAGCTTCATCATCCCTTCAAAATCGAGAACATCAAGGGCGAGGAGTGTGTGTCGAGTCGGTTTTTCTGTTGCCTGACGTTGAATTGGTGGATATCAGCAGCGATTATACGCTGTGTTTGGAAACAGTTCATTTCAATTGAGATGTTTCATTGAGTTTTGTGTGATGAAGGGCAACTAGCATGTTGTATTAACAGATCCTGGACCTCTATTGTATCATCAGTATGTGTCTGTTTGTACAAAACTCTCTTTTCATTGAAATAGTTACATTAGAAAATGTGCTTAATCTCGTTTATCATAACCACACCCACTCTGCTGTGATTAGTCAAGCATCAAGGTTGGTCACGGCATGTCATCAATCCGAGAAGGCTCCACCTCCAAGGGACTCATTGTATATAGCCCTGTGTTTCAGGATTTGAAGCCGCTTTGAGTGTGACAGTCACGCAATTTGAGACATTCTCACACACACTTGACATTTCTCACATTAATACAATATATCTATTTATTTTATCATAATTAACTGAGTTCTTTCTGCGTGAACCAATCTAGTTATGAAAGGCATTACTGACCTCTCAGAAGCAACATTAGGGGGTCTTTGTGTTTCTATTTTGACACACTCAAATGAAAAGGGAATCTTCCAGACACGAGCAGTAGCATCTGAACGGATCTCTTCTCACGGAAGTTTCAACCAAGACTGATGATGTCATATTATTCAGATTGATTTGAGTTGCTTTCTTCCATCACGTTATTTCTATTGTTATACATATTTGACGTTTCCTACATTGTGTTTAGTATTAAAACAAGAGCTCCAGACACATTGTCACATGACTGTTCTATCAGGCGCCGCAGCTCACACACACATCAGCACAGTACAGACGGCCAGTTTCCTTATCTCATTACTCGTGAGCTGGATCAGTCCGAGTGTGTTTGACAACATATGCAGCTGCCGCCTCTCGTCTGATGCCACTTCTGCTGTTGTTGTGACGCGCCTCGCTCAACGTCGCCTCTCTCGCCGCCTTGTGAAGTGCGGCAGTCTTTCATCCGGTAGCAGCAACTGGATCTAGATTTTCGGTCCCTGGAGCGCTTCCTGTCGGCAGATGGAAGTTTGCCCAGGAGGTGCTGACGCTTGCCAGTGAAAGTCATCGGCTGGTCTGGGTACAGTCCCCATTCCGGGTCACGACGGGGGGAAGCTGCCTCTGATAATGTGGGTCACTTGTAAGGATGTAAAGGAGGTTTCATCCCTTGACCTGGATTTTGTCATCCCAAAATCATCGTGAACAGCTCCTATGGTGCTTTGCCGCCCAGCCAACTAATCACAACTGTCGTTCAATCCAGTATTTACCATAAATGTTTAATGGTTCATTTTGAAACACTCTGAGAAGCGGAGTACCACACCGGATATCTGCCCAGAAAAATCCTGAAACACACTTTTACCAATGAAATGCAAGAAAAGTTTTCCGTCTGCAAAGCTGGGCTGTATGTAGCCGTGACGACCAAAGGCTTTAATAACCAACAAGCTCAAATCGAAGCTTAAAAAAAGACATAAGAAAACTAATTAAAACAATTATTTACCTCTCTTCTTTTTGTCCAGCATTGAGGAATTATTTATATTTTTTGCATGAGAAATAATAAGAGATTTTGTAGCAATGAAATAACTTCACATCTTGTATTATTTATCTTCTTACATAATTTACTCTTGGGTCAAGTTATTTATAAGAATGTACTAATACTATCTGTTTATATGAGATTTGTTAGACTAGGAGAATAATGTTAATTCGTATTCAGTAAAAAAAACATTGGAATATATGTACAGAACTATTGCAGACTGTCATTCTGTTGAGGGTATATCATTTTTGTTGATGATTTTGTTGTGAAATTCTCAAGATAAATTACTTTATTGTTTAGATACACAAGCTTATTAAGTGTCTTTTTGGGTATTCAAATTATTAGTTGTAAGTAGAAGTGTTTGAAAATCTAAATGAGGCTGTATATATCCACAATACTGTACCGATATTAGACAGGACTGTATATTTTTTTACTAGATTATTGGTCGATACCTCATTGATATTAAACAACACTGTACTGATAGAAATAATGTTTTTTTCCCTTTGGCTTTCAAATCACATTTTGCAATTCCTGTAAAATCCTGGCGATGACTGAGGATGAGAGGATACAGTCGACTCCTGCAGCTTTTAAAGCTGATGTGTGCACATATATTGGTTTCAAAACAACTAAAAGCAGTTACGACACCAAAGTGGAGCAATACTACAAATATATCAGTACAGAATCACAATATATAGTAATGATGCCTCTATACCGTGATACGTATTGTAACGCCAGATTCTTGACAATACCGCTGGTATAATAACACTTGAACCAAAATACCCTAATAATTAAAAAAATGTTCCTCTAAATACTTGTGTAATAAATGTGTTTACAGACCAAAAGTAACATTAAAAAAATACAGTTGTTTACGATAATAATAGAACACCTTGAATGGTGTGCAAGTGTATCTATCCTGGTTATTTAAAACAGATGTGAAGACGTGGTCATGTGATCAGGGCTCATCGTCAAGGCGAACTCACTTCTGCCTCAATCTCCTCCAAATGAGAGTTAGGTTTTGGTCCTGAATGAAATGAGGAGCCAGAGAGGAGAATTGGAAGCAGCTGTGCTCGGCTGACTTCCTGCTGCATGCGGTCGGAGGCTGATCCAGGACCAGCTGTGAGCAAAGAGCCGCGGAGAATCGGTTTTCATGCAAACCTGGTACTTTCCCCTGGATGTGCTGAAGGAAGACGTTCCTGAACACTTTGGTCGTCTTTGTGTCGGTGTCACGAGGTTCCTGCCTCATTATGGGGATCAAACCAGTGACCTTTCTGATCCACGTGGAGCAAGATAACTGCTCGTTCCATTTCATATTGTTCAATATGAGCTCACAGAAAATCACGTGTTGCATCGATTTATCTGATAGTTTTATTAGAAAGTTGGTACAAACATCAGGTGACTTTATTAGGAAAAAGATAAGTAAAATGGTAAAAATAGAATAAATAAATGTGTATTAATCCTCACATACTAACAAAGTATGCGCTAGAAATATTATTAATTAGTCAATAAACAAGAAAGTTACTTTTATTTTTAAATGTATTTAATTTGGTCAATTTTTTATTCATAGAAATTGTTCTGGTATATTAAAATATAGTATAAAGAAATAACTAATTAAAATAAATAAAACAAAAATGTTACTACACAGGCATTGAAAAAAAATCGTTTTTTAAGTTTCGTTTATTTAATGATTGAATAATTAATCGATGCTCCTTTGTTTAGGAAATTTGAGTAGTCACAGCAGTTGACAAAAATAGTAAAATACATACACATTATATTAAAATAATATAATATAATAAAACAGACCAATTTAAAATGATGAAAAAAAGGTATAAAATAAGAACAATCATAAGGAAAACCAGAAGACATTATAAAAACAATACAAATAAAAATAATTATAAACATATGAAAAACTTTTTTTACTAACATTACTTTATTTCTTTTCTTTCATTGCAAATATTCTTGCTCTTCATTTTCATCAAAATAATCCATGAAAATCAGCTCTAAACTTGTAGACATGTAAAGTGTTGTATTCACATTCATGTAGGTCTTATATTTAACACGTATGTACACTAAAAGTTCAGTTCACTAAAAAAAAAAAAGATTGGATTTCAGTTCAATGGCTTTTGGCAGAGCAATTGACAGAAAGAGCAGCGGACATGAACATACTATCTTTTTTTTCCACTCATATTGTTGTTGTCAACAAGAGCTGCAAACTAACTTCATTGCTGAGTATCAAAGTGGTTACATCACAGAAGACTCTCTTCCTCATCTGTCTTCACTCAGCTCATGTGGAGTTGCCAGTCCTTGACTAAAGTCTGATGCAACAGCGCCAACATTCACACCAAAACTTTCCGAAAAGCCTAAAAACATCTGCTTTATTCCGTCCACAAGAGGCTTATTACATCTCCTGGCTTTCTTTGAAAGTCTTTCTTCACTGGCAGTGACGCTGTTTCGTTTCAGAAGATTTTCAGAAGACCTGAGAGGCAATAAAACATCTCATCCTCGTGTTTTTTTATTGAAACATCTGCACTTCTCGTCTCATCTTCCTTCTGCTCTGACGATCAGTCCTCATCACGTGTTCTCCTGATCCATGTGACGGATCATTATCTGTCAGATTCATGTTGGGCGGGCTCATTGTGTTGCTGAACACAACTCAACATACTCTACCTTCGTGCAAGATACACTCTTTAAACTCTCATGTTTAGCTTCTTCGCAAATAAGTGAATCTAATGAAATAAGGTAAATAATAAACATTTGTGTCTGAGATGGATGGAAGTTCTGGATGTTCTGCATTTTAAGTTTGTGTTCCTGTGGAGAGTGAACACGGGTGTGTTTTCAGGGGTTCTGAGAATGAAGGAAGGTCTTCTGTGGAGGATCAATGTTTGATGAGAACATGATGCACCAACAGATCCCACTACGTTTGGATGATAATCTGAGGTGATTTTGAGTCATTCTGAGGGACCTCAGGGCACTGTTTCCTCCCTGTTTCTTTTCACTGCAAATATATGTAGTTGATCAGTATTAACATCGGCGGAAGTTCTTTTTTCTTCTTTGGTCATTTCCCATCAAAAGTTTCCACAGTAAGTCTTGATCATCCTCCACCTTCACACTTAATGTTTTTGTCTATTACATCCATTGAACCTCTTTGGTTGATATTTTTCACTTCTCTTACCAACCCTGTCTATTTTCCTCAAACCCACTGGTTATTATTATTATTAGACTTGTTTTAAACTGATAAAATTAGTATCTATCCACTTCCAACCCAACTGTGTTCTCATGTTCCTTAAATTCCCACATTCTTTGTCACTGTTTTCTAAAAATGTAGCCATTAGCTAGATGACTGTAAGTTGGTATTTGCGAGATTCTCCAATGACACCCTGACAGTTTGATTTAGACTTTTGAAAAAGGCCGAAAGAAGTTCCCTGGTTCAGACAACGTGTGAACAAGGATATAGTTGTAGTATTGTCGAGTACTTGACTCTGGTGTTGCAGAATTTACAGACAACATTAATGTTGATGAAGTCGTAACTGTTTTTGTTTGAATATGTCCAAACATCATCTTTAAAAGCTGCCGGAGTCGATCTGGGATCTCACAGGATTTAATTGTTCTATTAGTTGTGGAGGATGAATGACCGCTGCCATCTAGAGAGGGGGAGTCAAATTGCAACACAAAACAGATATTTGCCATATTTAAGTGAATCAATATTATCTTACACTCCTCGTATAGAACAGGAGTTTTTAACCTTCACCTTTAAAATTGCCTTTTTTTATTTCTATATTATTCAAAATAAGATCTACAGTTTATTAATTAACTAAACATCCATTTAGCTTTTTACATTTTGGAACACTTATTTAATAATAATAAGAATAATGAACAATAATATAACTTATAATAAAGATGCTAAAATGGTCATAATGTACTAGCATGTGACTCTGTGCTAATTTCAGATCAGATAACACAATATTGACACATCAAACATGCTTCATCCGGCAGAACAAATAACTCGGTGGCTCGAGGGTTAAAGTGACTTCAAACTCCGATGATGAATCTTGTTAAATAGCAATTAACTCCAGGGCGAGAGAGACTTGCAGAACAGGCGTCGCTGTCATTTGAAGCTGCCAAGATATTTGAAGCGTTTGTTATCTTCATCTGCCCTTATTTGCTCTGGAAGATTTAAAGAGTTTAGAGCTTCGAGTGTTTTTCACTATTTGACGCTTAAGTTGCTTGGAGAGGGAAGTTACAGTCGGTGCCAGTCTTGTTAGTAGTTTTGTTTTAATTTAAATAAATCATGTTCTTATAACTCTTTGGTATTTGAGAGAAATCTAAATGTAATTAATTTCATATTTATTTATAAAAAAAATACATTTGGAACCTCTGAATGATTGACTTTGATGTTGAGCTTTTTCTTTTTCAGTGATAGGACGAAAATGGAAATTAAATTGTATAGTACACATCTAACAAAAACTCTGCTGGGCCCTACAACTATTAATACCCCAAACATGGATTCTTGGACATGGACTTTGTCATTAACGTTTATAAAATGGAGATAAAAACAAGCTAAAGTGACTTAAATATATATTTTTTTATCATTGCTTAGTGACTTTTTTTTATACCTTTTATTATAATGTTATTTTTCGACTAAAAATATCCTATCTACTTTACAAACATTTAAAATTCTCTGTAAATGTGTAATTTATTTTTTCACCCTGTCATTCATTAAGTACTTTTATACAGTAAATACAAATATAAAACAACCCTTTTTTTGCTCCGATATTTTACGAGATTAAATCACAACATTTTCTACATACACAAAATAATAATTTCTCTCAAATATTGTTCACAAATCTGTCTAAATCTGTTATAATGAACACTTCTCCTTAGCCGAGATAATCCATCCCACCTCACAGGTGCATATCAAGATGCTGAGTAGACATGATGGTTGCACAGGTGTGTCTTAGACTGGCCACAATAGAAGGCAACTCTGAAACGTTCAGTTATCACACACACACACACACACACACCCCCACACACACACACACACACACACACACACACACACACACACACACACACACCCCCACACACACACACACACACACACACACACACACACACACACACACACACACACACACACACACACAGCACAATGCTTAGAGGGAGCGTGTAATTGTCATGCAGGCAGCAGGCATGTCCACCAGAGCTCTTGCTCGTGAATTGAATGTTCATTTCTCTACCTTAAGCCGTCACCATAGGCATTTTTCAGAAAATTTGGCAGTACATCCTACCAGCCTCACAACCACAGACCACGTGTAACCACACCAGCACAAGACCTCCACATCCAGCATGTTCACCTCCACCTCTCGTCTGAGACCAGCCGCTCTGACAGATGCTGCAACAATCGGTTTGTCTAACCAAAGCGTTTCTGCACAAACTGTCAGAAACTGTCCCAGGGAAGCTCATCTTCACGCTTGTCGCCCTCATCGGGGTCTCGACCTGACTCCAGTTCGTGGTCTTAACCGACTGGAGTGTCTGGCACGTTTGAGATGTCTTCTCTTCACGGATAAATCCGGTTTTCGCTGTTCAGGGCAGATGACAGACAGCGTGTGCGGGTGAGCGGTTTTCTGTTGAAAAGGTTGTGGATGGAGTGGCCCATACTGGCGGTGGTGTTATGGTATAGGAAGGCGTATGCTATGGACGAAGAACAAAGGTGCAATTATTCATGGCATTGTGAATGCACATTGGTACTGTGCCGAGATCCCAGAAGCCCATTGCATCACCTCATGTTGCAGCATGATAATGCACCCATGGTGCAAGGATCTGTACACAATTCTTGGAAGCTGAAAACATCCCAGTTCTTGCACCAAATGTGACCCATTGAGCATGTTTGGGATGCTCTGGATCGGCGTAGATGACAGCATGTCCCAGTTCCTGCCAATATCCAGAAACTTCGTACAGCCATTGGAGAGCAGTGGACCAACACTCCACAGTAGACAACCTGATCAACTGTATGTGAAGGTGATGTGATTTAGACATATTTGTGAGCGATATTTGAGAGAAATGGTTATTTAGTGTATTTATCTTTTAGTTCATCTCATAAAAAATGGGAGCAAAAAAAGTGTTTATATTTTTGTTCAGTGTATTACTAAGGTTTTTTTTTTTTTTTACGATTGTCTTTTACTTTTTTTCTTTCTTGCTAATACAATAAATGATTAATAATAATTTTTAGGATGTGAAGCAAAAGTAAAACAAACACTAAAACATTTGTAAAAAGTTATAAAATCGAGTTTTTTTGGTCAAACAAAAGAGCCATTTATTCTGCCCACAGGCCATGTGAGAAGTATTTGTGACAAATTATCTTAAATATTTACTGCTGCGCATGACTTGATTACTCTGTATGAAAAAAAAATGTTGGTTTATTTATTGATTGACTTTTAGAGTAGTTTTTGGAAACAGCTCGGGGAATAATATCGATATCGAAGATAAGATAAGATTCAAAGCACTCCCATGACACTGGACAGTACTTGCAATTTATCCTGATTTACACGCTCTTTCTACGTTTGCTCAACAGATTTTGAATTAAACCCTTCAGGAAATTAATTTTCTTCAAAAGCCCCTTTTCAAATCAACCCAATGAAGAAGCCAATGATTCGTGACTGAACTTCTCTTCCCCGTCATCAGATAACAACTCTTTTGTTTTGGCCGATCCGGTTTGCGGTCCAAACACACACACATGCTTTCACAAACATCCTGGTGTTTTCAAGTGTCTACAAGCACCGGCGGCCCTGCAAACATCTGACTCGGGCCAAAACACTCAGACAGTTGGGCCATTCAGGAGCGGAGCGAGGGCCCGGCTGCAGACATGTGCGCCGCATGAGAGCTCACACATCCAAATGTATTGTGTCCACGCAGGGGGAACTTTTGAAAGGACTTTGAAGGATGAAAAGAAGAGGTTTCCAAGTGTTTAATGGGAACAGAACTACAGCTAGCAGAGCATTCTCTATATTTGAAAGTGATAGCACATTGGATTTGAATCAGTTGTGAGTTAGAAGTTACGTGTTAGAGGGAGGAGTCTCCATGGATGATGATGTTTGCTGATGATGTAGTGATCTGTACTTGGAGTAACATGGAGGAGAAGTCTGAGGTAGAGGGAGTAAACAAAGTACTCAAGGTCAGTCATCCAGAGCCTAGCTGGGAAAAGTGTGGCCTCTAGGGAAAATGTGGTTCTCTTTTTTCTAAATAAAAAAATCTAAATGTTTATATCAATATTCATTGAATCATTCCAGGTTAAATGAAATTAAAAATAAATACAGTGACCATTTAGCTTTTTTTTTTTCCTTCACTTCTATTCTATTCACAGGACAGCAGCTGCCAGGATGGTTTACAGCTGGAGGGTCAAAAGGCCAGAAGCCATTGGTGGCCCTTCAACAGAATTCATGTTTTTCGCTGTCCCTTCAAATTGGTAAAAACTAGCCAGTCAAGCTTTTTTTTTTTTCTGAACAAATTATTTATTTTCTACCTTGCTTCACTCATAGAGTCAAATTAAAAGTAAAGCAATTCCTAAATACTGACTCAGTCCATGAAGAATATTTTAATGTTATTTTGAATTTGATTATGAAATACACAAGTCAGAGTTAAGTAATCTGTGTATTAGAGGCTCAGTTATCTACTATTTACAACCTGGTCATGACCTTTTTTTTTTAGGAAAACCATATTGTCTCACATCAGTTCTGGTTGTTGGACTAAACAAACAGTAGAAAAGAGAAGGTGACCAATAAAACCTGCAAGTGCAAGTGAGACCGATGAGGATCGGTAATCGCAAAAGCAGATATACATAGAAAAATATTTAACTAAGTTAATCAATATGCTGGATAAATTTGAAAATGTTCTAGTAGGGGAGTGTATTTGAAAGAATGTGGATATACGACACATATCACGAAACAGAGGCAGTGACATATTACTATATATTGTGATACTGTAGTAAAAATGATGTACTGAGTTTCTTTTAAATCATTTTATTGTATGAAAACTGATTGCATAGGAAAAATGCAATTTGGTTAACATCAGCTTATTGAATACAAACAGAGAGATAAATATGAGTATTTCAGTTGATCGATACAGTCCAGTACTTTTGAATATCTATACCGTTTTTAAATACATACATTTATGTGTGCTTATATTTTCTTCAATTTTTTGCTTATAAAGTAAGAGAGGGGCCCAGATTGGAGACAAAATATTTATATGTATATCTACATATTAAACGGATATACTGGTGCACTATTTCCTGTGTACAGTGACATTAAATGTACATATTTGGCTCATTATACATGATATTACTACATATTAATATGTGGTTATATATGGTTTGGATTTTTTTTTTACATGGAATGTACATACTGTAGCAGTTTAGACTTTTTCTTTACCCAATGCCTTATAAGCCTCTAAATCAGACCTGGGAAAATGCGGCCCTTTGACTGTATTTATGCGGCCCTCGTAATATCAAATTATGATCATGTATAAATGGTTATAATGCACTAAAAAGTGTATTTTGTATTTATTATTCATTTACATTTTCACATAACACTTATTTACTTTTTTCCTCCTTTTTTGTGTAATTTGTCGAGTATATATTAATCCCTCAAAATATAGTTTTAATTTAGTTGAAGAAATAAAAAAAACTCGTATATACAAGAATAAAATTGCATCTTATTTAGCTTAATAAAAGTCACGGCCTAATGACAAATGTCCTTTTTTTTTAGGGATTTTCTCGTCTTTCTTTTTTGGACGGCCCCTAACAACATTTACAAAATTTAATGTGGCCCTTGAAGAATTTTAATTGTGTTAATGTGTTTTATTCCCAACGTTGCAGTATTGTTTGGTAAATTTGGACTCTAAATAAAATCTCAGTCAATAACTTGTTTTTTGGAATACTATGAGAATAAAGACATTTAAGTTAAGAGTCGGAACGACTGCAGGATTTCAATAACTAATATTAATGTTTGTTTTGAACTGTAGTTTTCTGAGCTGCACATTTCCGAGCTGCTCCTGAACGCACCACGTAACCCAGATCCACGCAGGCTGAGATCTGGGCGCCGGTGGGACTCGTGTGTTTCCACGCCTCCCACTTTCTCTCTCCATTGTGGTGGATCTCCGGCTCACACACTCCTCGCTCACACTTCCAGGAGTTCCAGCCGCGGGTGCAACTCAGACGCCGCCGTTTTCTTTCACCTTTTCCCCCCGCATGGATCCGTCTCTTCTCCGTGGAGTTCGTGCGATGGATTTCCTCCCCTCGTCCGGGCTCGAGCCAGAGCACTTTTCTGTGAAGTTGTAAAGTTTTTTTTTTCCTCACTTGTTTTGCGCCTCGGGTTCCGTTTAAGAATCAAAACAGAGCCATCATGGCGAGGAGGAGGACGACGGGGAGCTCGGCGAGTTTGAAGCCGGGGATGGTCGCTGCTTCTCGGGACACGTCGCGGCGGCTCCCCCGGTGCTCGCCGGTTCTCTCCGGGAGCTTCCTGCTGCTGTGCGCGGCTCTCTCGTGTGGATACTGCCGGGCAGACACGGAGTTCTCGATCCTGGAGGAAGCAAGAGTTCTGTCGGAGCAGATGAAGAAGTTGTCCTCGCAGGAGCTGGGAGTCTTTAACATGCAGGTAAACACTTTTGCAATTCAACCATTTTACAACAATTCAAGTGGAGTTCAACATGGAAGAAGCGATGTCTCCTAAAAAAATACTACTTTAAAATAAATATACAATCAGTGCCATTATATTTTTTCTTTATTCATTAATATGTAACATTATTCTTTATTCATTAATATCTAACATTATTCTTTATTCATTAATATCTAACATTATTCTTTATTCATCAATATCTAACATTATTCTTTATTCATCAATATCTAACATTATTCTTTAACATCCACGTTTATCATTAAGCCCAAAAATGTTTAAATATACCAATGATATGTTTTATATTTCTCCTAAATTAAAGTTTGATTTTAGCTAAACAGATACCAAAATGTCGAGTGGAACTATTAAAAACAAACTTCAAAGGGCACTTTTTGTGTAATCTTTTTCAAGTAATGTTTCAAATTACTGTTGGTTATTGGATTCACTTTTTGATTGATGATTAAAAACATTTCAAGATTTTAACAGTTTTTTTTAAACCCACATAAAACAACATGTTTTTCTGCTGGCTCAATACAAAACTTTTTTTTAAAGTGCAATTTCTCTTCATTTTTTTTACCAAAGGGAAATCCAATCATTTTTGATGTGGTTAAAATCCATAATTAAAAAATATAATATGGTTTTAGATGTAAGACTATCTTGTAATTTCATGAGTTTAAGAACTATTGTGTTGCTGGAAATGGAAAATATCACATTTTCTTTCTTTATTTTAGAAGCTATCAGGTGTCATTTGTCTTTTTTCCTCCCGCTTTTTTTGTGGACTAGTGATATTCATCTTTGAGTGGAGCTTTGATTCTAAAAATCATAAAACTGTCAGTTTTAAACACCGACCCGATGTCACTGGATTAGTGTCAGGTTGTACTCAGTGCCTGGAAATCTTAGAAAAACAAGGATCATTTACTGCCTGGATTCCCGTTACTGAAGCTTTGCATCATTTCTGCTCAACGTTTTCCAACATCAGAAGCATTTGTGATGAAATCTTGACTAAAAAAAGGGGCGTTTTGACGCAGTAAGTGAGCAACTAGGTGTGATCGATGAATTAAAGCTAGTGGTGTTCTATGTTTAATAAGATATTATGTCTACACAATATTTTTTTTTAATGTTATTTAAATTTCATCTACGTTTTAACTGTTTAATTTGTTCTTGTTCATACATTAAATGTATATTTTCTTTACCCACAAAAATGGCCTCATACTTGCTGTAATGATCTGGCTATTGCTACTGAACTGTTGAAGTTGAAGTGTAGAGTCTGTCAGCGTTTTTGGCCTGTTGCTCTTTTCATCACTGGTGCAGTGGATTCTGGGGGTTCTGTATGCGTTGGCCTCGTGAACAGCAGCTTACTCTGCTGACACATGTCTTGTCTGTCACCGGATGAGCGTGAATTATTTCCACTTTGCACTGGTAATATGTATTATTACAATACTGTATCGATTATTTTTCCATCTTTCTAATCATATTTATTATCGTCATAGTTCTTTTATGGTTTATATTTGTATAATTTACAGTGAACGTGCAAATATTCTCCCCATTTGTTCATTTCTGTTGCAAATAGATTCCGAGATACTAGATAATTTCTGGTGGTGTCAGAAAATATCGCTACAACAATATATAATGCAATATTTTAATCAATACTGTATCAATATTGGGCAGCATTTGATTTTCTTTTTTCACTTTTTTTTTCTTATTTTTTACCAATTTTTGGCTTACAAGCCATTTTTAATGAATTTTAGTCCAATAGAGTTTGTGTAAAATAAAATAATTTGATCTTTAACTTTTTTAAAATGCAATTAACATGCAAATATTCACGGTATGTGTTCATTTTTGTGTTGCAATTAAACTTCTGGTTGCTGGATGGCAGGAGTCATTGCGTTCTCCGCAGCTAAAGTAAAAATTGAATGCTGCATGGCCCCGGCTATCACTGAGAACGAGAGGATACAATCGACTCCAACAGCTTTTAAAACTGATGTTTGAACACATTTCTGGTTTCAAAACAAATGAAAGCAGTTATAACTTCATCGAGAGTCATGTGGTCTGTAAATTCTGCAACACCAGAGTCAAGTACTCGAACAATACTACAAATATATCCTTGTCACTACAGTATCCCTGTATGTTGAAATATATATCAGTTTCTTGCCAATACACCCCCCTACTTTGCAACATAAATGCTACTCCATAAATATTTTATATGAAAGCAATTGTCAGTTTTTATATCCTCAAAGTAAGACATCATTAAGGTGATTCACTTGGCGGGCTGCTGTTGCTCTCCTTTCTCGTGTCATTTTTTGGCAAAGTAAATATAACAAATTACTGCCAATCACAAATGGATACTAGTATTACTTATTCCACGAGTTGGCTTTTAGCTAAATGACTTTTGAGGTTTCTTAAATATAAAGAAGAAGTATAACTCCACCCTGGCTGTGGAATAGCTTGAGCAGGACATTGCATGAATAATATGTTTGTTGTCATTTGTGCGTGACAACATCTAATACATTAGCTTATCTCTGGCTGACACTGTGGCTGGATTTGCATACTCACGAATTGTGACTGGACCGGCATGTGAAGCGCGGATGCTTTGAGTTACCAAATGGCAGGAGGTGCAGTGGTAGGAGGGCTCGCATGTGTGCGAGGGGTGGTGGTGGTGGAGGTGGAGGAGAGGGGGGTCTAGGAGCACTTCAGAGGGCTTGAACACAGAGGCGAGGCCAGCGGGGGAGCCCGGGCCACAAACACCGTTTCATCTCCTCCGCGCCCTCGCTGAGCCGCCCTTCATCCTGGTGCTGGGGGTCTGCTTTGAGGGGCGTCCTCTGATCCACCTGGATCCTCCTTTGTCGGCGTTCGATCCACCACGATGATAGACCTGGTGTTCAACTCCTTCCTTATCTGGTCTTAATATTAGCCCGTATTGTTGTGCATTAGTGTCGCGATAACATCTCTACGTACGATGAGACGCTTCCTTGTGTCACGGCATTACTCTCCATAGCCATGATAGCATCGCTCCTGACTTCAGAACTTCTAATTGTCACGATGCAAGTGACATTTTTCAGACATTCTTGGAGCGATGACTCAACATTCACTGGTCCAAAATGAGTCTGTCGTTTTAAACAGACCTTTACTATATGTGATGTCATTTTCTTTTTGGTAGAATTGATTTTATGAAATTGGTATTGGGGTAAAAAAGTAGGATTCAGGAACCAGTATTGAATGATAGCCGGCCCTTATGGTGTCGTATGTAACTTTAGACATCATTGCAGCTTACTTTAGATCATCTTGGGGAGATGGAACATTACTAAGTTGGTTTATGCAAGATTTAGTAAATGTGTCTTCCACTCATCGGAGGATAAGTTTGGTGCAGCGTTGAAACTGTAGGCTAGTTGCTGCAAGCGCTGTGTTTTCGATATCGCCATCGATTGCTTTGGTCTGTTTCACTCGTCTAACTTATCACTGCTTCAGACTGACGCGGCCAGTGAAATGTCTGGAAAAAAATGGAAATACGGAAATGAATACAAAGCTAAATGTATATATATGTATTTACACTCATTTCACATTTATTTATTTGTACATTTAATTGTTTGTGTTTCGTTATTTCAACATTTATTAATTTATTTACACACAGAAGTAGCCATTTTCTTTTACAAAAATAAAATCAGAATTCTTATTAATTTTGACGTTTGTATATTTATTCACACATTTATTTATTCATAAATGTAGTTATGTATTTATCCATTTATTTCTTTATATGTCATTTATCATCCTTCAGAGTCAACCTCCTACTGCATATTCCAAAAAAGATGCATTAAAAAACCTGGTATTTGATCCTGACTACATCAACCATGAACATGTTTTATTTAGAAACCATACCAGCAGGACGGCTGTCATGTATGTGCACCTCATGCCGCGTGAGGTTTACCCCTGTTCTAGTTAAAACATGGTCAGTGGCGGGTTCTAATCTTGTGTTGAAATTCTCAAATTTGTCAAAGGTTTCTTTTTTCCACCAATAAAAAAGCATTCCGTTTTGAAAAGGCGTCCTCGCCGCCAGAGCCATTCTGGCTGCGTCTGAGCCCGTTCTGCTTTTCAGATGTGGTTAAACTCACGAGCTGCAGGTGGTTTATCTGGCTTTGGCTTTTCTTCCCCTCGCTGCTTTCTCACGGACTTGTGGCGTTCCTCAATATCATCCCTCTAGTTATCGGACGTCTCTTTTCTATTTCGCGTATTCCTTGCTTTCCAATGTCTATAGAAAAAGTGAGGAAGATTGAGACGGCTTCACATGTGTATGTGTTGTGATGAACAAGAGCTGTTACATTCCTGCTCTCACCTCTGGACACAAGCTTTGGCTAGAATGGTGTTTTTCTTACTGTCTGTTCACACCAAGCATGATTTCAGCGACACCTGTTGCGCTTCTCGTACACCAGTGGTTGTTGGTTTCAAGCAACAAAACAACTTCCCACTAGGTGTGTAAGAAAATAGCAATACAATCGAATATTTCTTACCGTATCAATATTCAACAGCAATTTATCCATTTCTTTCTCTTTTTAAATTCACATTTCTTGGTTCTATGGTTTATATTTCCATTCAGTGTGTATAAATAGTTGGATTTCTTATTTATTTACAATTAACATGCAAATATTCACAGCGTTTATTCATTTCTGTGTAAATATTAAACTTCTCGCAGCTTAATAGCAGCAATGATTACGTCCGCCGCAGCTGGTGGAATGATGAAGTTCGCCAGATGCTGGTGATGACTGAGGACAAGAGGATACAGTCGACTCCCTTAAAAGCTGGTGTTTGGACGTATTTTTGTTTCAAGACAAATGAAAACGGTTACGACTTCGTCAAGAGTCATGTGGTCTGTAAATTCTACAACACCAGAGTCAAGTACTGACAATACTACACAAATATCCTTGTTACTACAGTATTGGGATATATCTTAATACACTGAGCATAACTTTAGTTTTAAAGTAAATAATAAAGTAATCATTTATCACTGACCCTGAGAGCAGTTTAGTTAAAGTTATATTCTAAAAGTTAGCAGTTGGAATGAGATGGCTAGCTAGCAGGCCATGAATTGCTAGCTATTTCGATGGCAAGTAGTTTGCAACAAATGTGGTTAATATAAGGTAAAACATGTAATTTGTCTCAAACCCTGCTGCTAACTTTATCATGACTTTGCTTCGCGCTAGAGCTGACCTGCAAACATTCCTGATCCATCGGCTTGTAAAAGTAGTTTGACAGACATCTGAAGTGTTTTGTTTTAAAGCCGACAACCTCAGCTTCTCCATTTTTTCAAGGTAACTCTAGCTCGGACCACTCCGCCCCTTATTCTCCGCCGCTTTTGTAACAGGACGCGGGCCTCGGTCGCTGCCGAGGAGTCACCGGGTCAACCTTGTTCCATCTGTCATTGGGTCGGTGAATTATCATGAGACCCGCGGGCGGAACAGCTGATCCACAAAGATCAAGTTGATGGGTCAAGTTCTCAGATACTGTCTTCTTAATCCAGAGACAAGCACAGTGACATTTTTTTGTTGTGCTACCATTTTTAACTTCATTATTTTTATATTTTTTTCTTGTTAAGTATATATGGACTTAACTCATGATCTTTATGGGATTTTTAACAAAGATTAATAGAGATTTGAGGCAAAATTCCTCATTGCTTTGTAGAACTTCCACTTCCATTTATATTTGTATGATAAGAGTTGATTCTTTAACTTGGTTTTACTGCTTGACCCTCTCACAACCGAGCCTTGTTGTTCCTCCAGCTGCTGGATTAATGACTGATAGTAAAATGAGGGCAGGTTTGAACAGGAAGAGAGAAATTTAGGTCTTTCTGCTGAAGTCATTAAGCTGCCTGGTTTGGGCCGGGGGCGCCACAAGTTCAAGGGCAGAGTTACATTCTTTCGGGCATTTGTACCCGAGTCCTTACTTTACAATTGTCCATCTGGTGAGTTGTTGTCTGAATCGTTTGCTCATGTCTTGATAACACCTTCATCAGAGATGCCTCAGTTAATACGGTTATGGTGACTCAAGCGATTGAGAACATCGGGGTTAAGCTCAACAGAGTGAGATCAAAGCACTGCCTTAAGAACAGCAAATTCAAATTTATACTGTAATATATATAAATGTATATAAATCTATCAAAGTTTTAAGATGGGTGTGTCAAACAATAAATCAACCAAATTTTTTTGGCACACTTGGTCATGTGCCAAACAAATTTTATATTTACTAATACCAACAGTCTCTCACTGGGAATATCAAATTACGCTCAGATTACTTTCCTTCACCCAATCTTTACTGTTAATTTAAATCTCTGTACCATCGTTTACATCCATAATCCACTGATACTTTTATAGATCAACATAATAATCTACT
The DNA here is from genome assembly GCF_982586985.1 of Callionymus lyra. Lineage (NCBI taxonomy): Eukaryota > Metazoa > Chordata > Actinopteri > Syngnathiformes > Callionymidae > Callionymus > Callionymus lyra. The sequence continues at coordinate 37,220,009 of NC_141819.1, read as the reverse complement.
TTTTACTGAACCATCTGACCAGGTATAATGTCTTGGTGGGTTGGATTTTGATACATGTGTTTTAAGAGAAACATAAATGTACATTATAGTAATATTTCTACAAATACATTACTGAAAGTTATTGCTAAGTTATTAGTAACACTGCTAATTATTCATGCTGAGTATAGTTCTTGTATCATTCATGTAAATTCCAACCCTAAAAAGTAAGGAAAAGCTATTTTCAATATCAGAAAATGTACATTATATAATTATTTTTTTCATGAAAAAAATGAGTTGAGCCTAAAATAAATGTGAAAAAATTGTACTTAATGAATAAATATTTGAGATTAGAATAAGCCTGGATACCATATTAAGATTTTGCAATAGCTGTTAGCTAGGTCCCGAATCCTAAAAATAGATACTTAAATAAATAATAAATATCGTTCTTGCTGCGATATATGTAAAGTATTGTTATGGAATGTACATTTCTCTAGGATCAACGGAGATCTAACTTTAAGAATCCTCCACTTTAATGATGAAGTAGCTTCATATATGATTTATTTTGTTGCGTCAAATGTTTTTCTTTTATTCAGCCAGCAGCTGCAAAGTGTCTGCAGCGTCTGTGGTGATTTCAAACTTGTCTGACAGCACTTCAGGATTTTCAGCCAGTCCACAATCAGTGCGAACAAACCCAGTTCAGCAGATGGTCCACGTCTATCTGCCAGTTACAATGCGTGAGCGAGAACAGAAAAAAAGTTTTATTAAATGTGGTATTGCTTATATGTCTTGGGCCCAGTCCAGCGAGACACACACACACACACACACACAGCTTCTTCCCAGTGGAGTTGGAAAACAAGTCTGTGTTCAGTATTTCCATAAGTTGAGGCCTTTTATTCAACTATAATTCCATATGGTGAATTTGGGATTCATATTGAAAAATTGAGGCCCAACTGATGATTTAAAGGTCTGTTGTGAGATGGATTACTTCTTATTCATTCAGAATTATCGCAGAGAATCAAGTGATTTGTTGTACCTTAGATAGAAAGACGTTATAAAGTACCTTGTCACTGTCCATAAAGATAGTTTCAACATTGTGTTGAACTGGTTGAAGGTACAGAAGCTCTTTTTCTAAACTTCTGAACAAGAAAACTCTTGGTATGATGACACTTTTCAGCTTATTTTTACTTCATCAAATTTGACCCTCCTTTAAAAAAAGCTTGGACACCCCTGTATTACCTGCTTTTGAATTTAAACACTTTATTTTTTTAAGCCATTAAACCAAAAAAATGTAATACCCACTTTATATTGTTTTGGTTTCTGGTGGTATTTAGGACTTTTTTCATAATCTATAGAATTCTTTAAACGTTGTCCTTTAATTGTATATTTTCTCTGGTCGGATCTATTTCACATCTGTTTCTTGTTTCATGTTTGGCGATGTAGACATGATGCATCACATTTAGGTTTGAGTTCTTGGCCAGTGGAAGTCTTGGCTCCTGCGGTCGATCATGAAACTGATGCTCCTCTGCTTCAGCAGCTGTCAGGGTGTAAATCTGTCTCGACCGTCGTGGCAAGGCCGTTTATCTGGCTGCTTGTGATCTGGTTCCCACATTTCCCAGCGGAAGAGAGGAGCACTTGAGTTTTGGGCTCTGCTGAAGTCCGTCTCGCAGCCTGCAGACTGGACCCTCCCTCGCCGTCTACTATCTAGTGTCCTCAAATGCCAAGGCGCCGTTAAGAATCTTCTCTCTGGGCAATTCCTGGGTTCTTATCAGTTCCAATGTGGTTGCAGATGGTCATAAAGATTTGCCCACTTGTTTTTTGTGTGTTGCTTAGAGCTAAACATTTTGACCAACCATTTTTTAACATTAATTATTGATACAGAACACACATCTGTACAACATTTTATTGATAACACGTTTATCTATTACATTCTCATAAATAAAATGACTCGACTTTCTAACTACCTCGCCCTGCTATATACTGGATTGTGTCAATGGTTCTGGCAGTATTTATGTTGCCATGTATGTCACTGTAATAGTGAAGAGAATATTTTCGATACATTTTCCTTGAATTAATCGGTACTAGGTAGGGCTAGCAGATTTTTTTTGGAGGACAAATTCAAATCTCAATGATTTATTACCAATATTGCGATTGTGATTTAATTTGATTTGTTCGGGAGGTAATACTAAACAAGTCATTTTATCGTATGACAAGACAACATTTAATAGCCTCAACATATTCCACTTCTTCTCTGTAGACCAGGCCTGTATCATTATAATTATACATGTAACTCAAATTAAAGTTAAAATAATTTAAAGAAAACTGGCTACACCAATTGAATATGTAAACTATCTTTTGCATTTTTTAATGAAGCCAAAAAAGAAACTTAAATGCTCTGTCCGCTTTTGTTTTCTGCGACGAAAATTATGACGTATAATGTAATAATCTTTGCTTCTTACCCATCTGAGTTTGAACTTAATGGTCTGCCTGCACTCAATAAAAACCTAACATTAAATGGAAGGTTACCGAAAATCATATTATGGGCTGCAAGTTGTGAGACCCCTGATTTAAACTGAGGATAATGCCATGTGCTGAATAGTAAATGTAAAAGCCTGGCTCCAAACAGTCCAAATGTATTGTTATGCTACTACACATGGTATGAGAACCTTCTGGTAAATAATGATCTTGTTTTCATCTTTCTATATGAGTTTTTTATTGTTTGAGGTGATTTCTTCTGTTACAAATACATCTAAAGTAAGTGGTCCTAAAAATATATAATGTATTTTTAGCAAAACTCCTCTTTGCTCTGTATCTTGTGTTTGAGAGCTAGATATGAGATGTTTTCAACACCCTTTATTATCTTCTATCCATGCTGGCACCCCGTGTCTTCTTCGTCTTCACTCTCTCACGCACACTCGTATGAAACCAAGACTTTTCAATAAGAAGACGGAGAAAAGCAGCTTTATCATTGATCCAGGCTTTGTTTTGTTTTTTTCCAACAAATTCCTGCCAGTGTTACTTAACTCAACTCCGACAGTGCTGACCTGGCACTGTGACCAAAGACTCCCACCCCCAGGCCACCCTTTAGCAAGGCAGTCCCTTCACTCACAACAATACCTCCGACTCAAAATGAACTCTCCCTGAATGAGCCGTGAGTGGGTGGGGGGGGCGAGGGAGCACTGAGCAAAACACCTCAATGGGAGGGCGCATAGAGAGCAGAGGGACCAGTTCCCTCCCCCATCAGGCTTCATGCACTTTCAAGATCCCCCTTCCCCCCGCAGTACGCTCGCACACTCGTGGAAGAGGCTTTGCATTCCCGATGAGGAGTTGATGTTCCGACTGTTTTCAGGCTTTTATTCGCAGCTTGTGTGTCTCGCCGGAGTTTTTGGCACCGATGCAAACCAAGAGTAAACAAAAAGTTCTCAGCCCGCCAGAGACGCTTCCCTGGGGATGCAGGGGATTCTGACTACTCCGTACTTTAAAACTGTTTAGGGACATTTTCCACAATAGTCCGGATGTCGTCGATCATTATATACTTGTCATGAACCTTTGCCAGTTGAGGCGTCGTTTCATGTGTCAGGAAATGTTTCGCGACATATGCTCACCTGTTGATAGTCACATAGTCACGCTATGAACCATGTGTCTTAAGTTTGTGTGTTCATCATAATGTTACCCCAAGAGTGAAGTCTTGTTCACTTTACCCACTGAATAATTGCACATTACATTGTGTCTATTGCAATACTGACTTGTCTGTACATGTGTCTGTAGGGTAAGTGGAGGCTGCTGGTATAGATGATGAAACTGAAAAACCTTGGGCCTGGTTTAAAATCTGTACACAGAGTAAAGTTTAATTGAATTCCTGACTACTTGAAAAAAACAGACAGGGAAGGTTTCAGCGTCTTCTATACCCATAGATAACACATGGATCTCTAGTATACCTGTACTTTGTTACTAACTCTTTCTGTCCACATGTGGGGTTTCAAACTAGATCCTATAAGGGGCCAAGACCTTTAGTCATGTACCTGGTCTGGAAAAGCGCTATACAAATAAAAATGACTTACTTACTTACTTACATTGTAGGGTGACTAAAAATATTCACTTGGATGGCTCTATTTATCTAAATTATCTTTTTGTTTGTCTTACTTCATCACCGAGCAAATCCCTTTCCTTCAATAAAAAATCAATTTCTATTTGAAGTGTCTAGTCCGTATAAATGTTTGCTTCAATAATCTGAGTTTATTAGCTTAACATAAAAACGTGCACAGGTCACAATATGTTTACAATAGGCCACATAAAAGTTGACTTGCTCTCCCATGCCGGGCTTTACATTAGGTACCACTGAACCATGATCATTTACCACATCGAGTGATCAGTACGGGTGTGAGATAACATCAGTACACTTTAATATTGTTGTATTTCTTTTCAGAATACTGTATCAGTAAATAGCCCTGAATCAACAATCCTTTTTTTGCCTTTCAGTTACTCTTATTTTTATCCTAGTTCTTTTCTCTCTTTTGTAATTATTTTTATTTACAGAGCGGTTGTTCATTTCTGTGCTGGAAATAAACTTCCGTCCGCATTCATTACGTCCTTTGTAGCTAAAGGAAAATCTGTGATCCCGGCGACGACCGAGGACGAGAGGATGCAACCAACTTGATCTGCAAGGTCTACTCGCTCAATAATACAAATACATCATTTTTCCCAAAGATATATTGTAATATATCGTGATACGTATTTTATCGCCAACTCACACCCCTACAGATGATTAATATACACTAATATTTAAAAACATATTCTTGCATAAGTGATATCGTTTTTTATTGTTACCTGTCAGTTTGGTTAATGCTACAGTTGTTAGTTACGCTTCAAAAGTTAACCCAGTTGTAACATGAGCTATCCCAGTATAAAGTATCTGGGTAGAGTACAGACTACTGTCCTGGTATTTTCTTATGTCTCCTGCATTGTCTTCTGCGTCTGCGGTCGTGGCTACATCAGCTCCTGGCTTGTGTGTTGAAGCTGCATCTCGGACATTTTCCCTTTGTGGTCTGGAGCTCCTTCAAAGAAGCGTGTGGAAGTGACCTGAGCTAATGAGATGAACTCTGGAGCGTCTGCCTGGCTTCCCTCAGATCAACGCGTTCGCCAGATGAAAAGAGCTGGTTTTTGTTGTCACCGAGAAATGGATCCAGCTCTGCTAATTAGAAAGCCAGAGGGAGCGTCGAAGCCAGAGATGAAACGCTTTACGTCTGCATAAGAATCTTTTGGGGCGCTGACCTACACACCTGAAGATGAACTCTCTCAAGTTTGTCTTCAGTGTGGCATGTGTTGCGCTTCAACACAATAAGTTACAATTCAAGTTAGAATATCTTCTGGCTTCCTTAAACCAATTTGATAAATTGGGTTTTCTTGTTTTCTCATCGTGGACTTTGTTTTTGAACAACAACCGTCTCTTGTTCGACGCAGTCGTCTTGAAGCAGCTGTTTTCTATAGAATTCCTTTGAGTTTGTATTTGTGGCGTATCTGGTTGTGTTTTACTGCATACCAACAACAAACGATCTGTTTGTGGGAAAGATGGAAAGAATGTTTTGTGTGTATCTGGTTTACTTTCATGGTTCACACATTAGGATCCTTGTCTAATGAATGTGTGTGTGTGTGTGTGTAACTGCCTTCTTTCTGTTTCAGGCTTGAAAATAAGGCATATAAAAAAAGAACATGCTTGGAGTTTAAAATGGAGTGTTTTACAGAGCATGTTACCACAGTGAGCAACTCTTTACTGCATTGTCTACTTGAAATTTGAGAGAAAATAAACACAAAATGGCCTCAAACTATACCACATTAAATTTCTCAACATCTCCAACATTGTGTTTTGAGGCATTCCAAAGGGAACAAAACCACATGTAAACACAAGCTATTGCAGGCTCTTTGTTCTGGGTCAGTCTCGAGGTGTTCCATTGGTCTGCCCCGAGACCTCCTCCCATTTACCCGTCACATCCATCTTAATGCTGATATAACCTTCTCACTTCCTTCTGTCTCTTCATCTAAAACATTTGTTCAATTTGCTAGGGGGTCTAAATTTAGTGGAAAGTTAAAATGCCAGACTGCTGAGGCAGAATTTAGCAACCTTCAGACGAGTCACACCCACGTTTCCATATTTTAGCACAAGAATCGACCTTTAAGTTGATATATTTTTGTCTGGGTTTTATCACCGATTACACATCACTAAGGTTGGCTATCGAGAATTGATTGAAACCGGGACTTGTTTTTCGATACTCCTTGAATATTTTTAAAAGTTTAAACTTCAATTCATAGTTTTGATGCCATCTTTGATGCGCTGCGCTTACTGTCCTATTAAAATGTATTCGTTATTAATAATTTTTATGTTAAAGTTTGATTTTCTGGCCATACTGTAGTTGAACAACAATAAACAAAAAAATATAGCAAAGTTCCATATAGTAATAAATCGTACTGATGTTTTAAAAGGATTGGAATCAAAACAAGGAATTAGAATTTTAATGGGAATTGTTCAAATTTAAGCAATATGCAACTGGCAGTTTTTTCCATTTTTTTTTCTGTCAATCTCACGCCTTTCCTCACCCGCGAACCAAACGAAGAGATACTCGAACCCCTCAAGCCTGTTCAGGACAATCTACCATTGCATGAGTGAGCACCATGGTCTCAAATTATAAGCAGGTAATTCACATGCGCGTTGAGTTACTTGCTTTATATGACAGTTTTGATTTTCTTGTTGAATATTTCAGTAGTTTAACCAAAATATTTTAATTAAAGTTTGCTCACTCAACTTTTTTTTCAGTTCATGGAACACGAATGACAGCCGTGAAAAACGGACTGTTCCACTGGCTGAAAATGCGAGCTCTCGGTGCGACCAGCAGCTCCCTTGTTGGTCTGAATGAGCACTCGGAGCGAGACAAATGCAACCTGACAGTCGGGGTTTCTTTTTCAATGTGGCAGTCTTCCCCTCAAGAAGTGTTTTCTGAACTGGTGGGGTGCAAGAAAAACAGTAGGGGTGACATTCGGCACCTGGTAAAAGGGAAGTCTGCTTTTAAATAAGTATTTTTCCTCAGTTTGGGTAATTCAGAAATAGCAGGCGACCCTTTAGGCTCACGTTAAAATGTGTTTTTTAGTGATATTGGTACTTTTGTCAGCTGAGAGACAGATATTTGAGTTGGCAATTTGGGAGATTTGAAAAAAAAGGGCATTCATTGTACTTGTATGAACCTGTTTTGGATACGTTCAGGGTTAAACATCTGGATGAACGAATGCTGCTGAATAGCAAGCCTTGCAAATGCAAAGGAAATTAAAGAAACAATGCTCTTAAGTCTTATTCTAAGAAGTTCAGTAGTTTACAGGAGTAAACTGTGTAATGCTAGTGTCCGTAGCTATTGGCACAAAACAAAATTCACAAAATTCTATTTTGTATTGTATTTACAATGGCAGTAAAGAACATTTGGCCATTACTTGTTTGTTAACACATTTTCTCCTGATATTTAACATTCTTTATCTTCATTATATCATTTTGCCTGGACAAACTGCAGCTTTTTCTGAAATGTTTTCTTTTAATTTACTATTTCACTTCGACAAATAATACTCATCTCACAAAGAAATGAATATATATATATATATAATTGTATCTTTGTCAGCATTCACACAGATTGACATTTATTTTCCCCCCATTGGTAATATATATATATTTTTAAATTATTTATATTGTAAATTGTTTTTTCTTTAGCCTATCTAGAAAAATTGCTCTAAAATCTTAATTATTTACTCTAATTTGTGATGATTTACCGTAGTTGTATTGTCACAAATTAACTTTATTTGGACAATTTTGTATTTTGGCAACATTTATTTCATTAATATTTGATGTAGTTTGAAATGGTAATTTAAGTTTGTTTTACAGATGGTGTTTTCCAACTTTTTTCAACTTTCAATCAAATTTTACGTTGATTGTCTTGAGTTTTTTTTATTCAAGACTGCGTTTTTATTTACAAAGCCGTTGGCTGGTATTCTAAATGGTCTTTTAACTACCTTTAATAAGTAATGTTTATCAAATAAACGACACTATGTCACAGACACAAGTAGAAGTAATTTTGAGAGGAGCTGAGAAAGGCCACAAGCTCAGGTGCTCCTGCCAATGACCGTATGACTGAGTCACATTTTTTCTTTTTTTTTTCGAGAAACACTAATCTGACAGAGTGACTGTGTTCTTGTGTGCAGCCTCTCTGTTACTGAGCTCTGTGGGAATGTTCCAGGAAGTACCTGAACATGTGTGTGAAGGTGCGTGTCTGTCGGTTTACATTCCTGTGTGCGTGGTGGCGCACAAAATAAAGGATGGCGACACTGGTGACAGACGAAGACTCGGTTTGACTTCTGAGCTGTCAGCAGCAGAGTTAAACACCAGTTCATTGTTGGTTTTTATTTCTCCTTTTGGTTTGTTTTGTTTGTTCAATTGGCAAACACTGGCAGCCGGTGATTTATTTCTGGCCTCGGGCATGATAGGACTGGAGTGTTTTACTCGTGAACTTGCAGAGTTCACTGGATTTAGGTTATTTAAAGAGCAGACTTGAACTAGTGCACAATATTATGACAGCTCAGCACTTACTGGAGATTTAAAACAGTTCTGTCACTTTCTATTTAGGCTGGGGGCAATTTGAAGTTTTGTTTTTTTGACTGATAATTGTAGAGAATCTTTATGAAAAATAAGAAAGTCATTTAGAGAGTTAACGAGCATATTTAGAAAAACAAGGCAAAGTAATGAAAAATGAACATATACTAGAATAAAATACGCAAATTCTGGGATAATGAAACCGTGAACAACCGACGTTAAGTAACAATTATTTTCAGAGGAAAACTGGCTAATATTGATGAATTTCCGTCCAGTTTTACTCATAATAATAAAGTATATTTGAGCCTTACAGGAAATGGAGATAAATCAGTAAAGCTAGCTCAGTGGCTAATGTTAGCTTGGTGGCTAATGCTAAAAACGGATCGCATGATCCACAATATGTGTAGTTAAAATATTCAGCAGAAAAATAAGAAGTGATACAAATAATAATGACTATAATTCATTTATTTAAAAAGTGTATATATCTTTGTTTCACTGTGTGAATACTGAAAATAAAATATAAGCATGTCTAACACACGAAAAATAATGTTATTTATCAAAGTGGGAAGCGCGTCGAGTAATTTAACATTTATGTCAAACATGAGGAATTCCTTTTTTATTTTCTGACAAAAGAGTAAGCACACAAATCTAATCTTAATCCTCAACATGTTTATTATGCTGTGACATGGCAGCGGACACTTGATTTACACCGACTCTGGCTTAACCTGCTTCACTTTTATGTCCTTGTAAAACTTGAACCTGCTCAGCAGACGAAGAGAAAGCTTTGTGTGACCCGAGTGTGTGTTTTATGTGTGTACTTTGGCTTTGTGGTTTCCTGCCAAGGCTCGTAAAATGACCCGCCCAACGGATCGCCTGCTACACGGCAGAAAGCAGCTTCATCAAATAAATAATTCCTATATTTGGGGCATGACGTTCACCGCATGGTCCACATGCCAGCAGAAGTTTGTTGGCCACAGCTCCGAGTGTGCATAAATCTTCTAGTGTGTTTGATTCTGAGATTTAGCCAAATCTAGGTTTTTCTTTTTCTTGCTCACCGCACCTCACTGGTCGTCCCCCTCGAGAGTCCAGACCTCAGTCCAGTAATCATGGCCCGTCCTAAAAATGAATGTGGTCCGATAGATCCACTCTGTTGTGATTTCAACATCATTCTAGTGATAATGTATTCATATTTTTACTAAATAATTGTGTATACTGTCTAAGATACTGTGAACTATGAATATATCACATTTTGCTAAAATTGAGATGTTTAAGTTGTGTTTTAGCAACATCATTAAGAAAAGTTTTGTGTCGCACTTTTGCTAGATTCATGTGTTATGATGAATAAATAAAGTTGCATAGTTTTAGTTACTCAGGCATTAATAAATGATGGAAAAAAACGTCAAAACTTTTCTTATTAAAATTGGGATTGTCAGAAAACAGTTGGTACAGAAAAAGATCCAATCTTCCCTCGAAAATAAATGGAAGAAAATAAATAAACTTGGAATACGCAAGATCAGGAGAAAGCATGAAATGGTGGCAGAAAAAGGAAAAAAACACTGTAAATAAAAAAAAAATCAAAGTTAAAGAAAATAAAAAAACATTTTAAAATGGTCTTAAAACTAATATTGATAAACAATAAATATCTTTAAACATAAATAATTTAGGGGGAGAAAGTGAGTGGCTGTTATATCAAATTCTTTATTAAAGAAGGAAAGCACAGTAAGAAAAAGAACAAGACATTTTATACGTAAAAATACAATACATTTGGAACCACACGAGTCGGAGTAACTTGAGTATGTTTTTTAGAAAAACAGCGAAGGTTTACATTAGTCTTTGAGAGTCATGTTCTGTTAATCTACGCTTGTATCTTCATTGGGATGATATCGTTCAAGAGCTGTTTCCGTCTCCTCTGAAAACTTGGCCAGACGTGATCTCACTGTGAGCCGTGAAACCCGAGAGCGAGACCACCCCGGGGAACTTGTCTTCCCACCCTTCCAGTTTGATGACCTTTCTCTCCATTATCTGTTCCAAATCTCGCCGGCTGGTGTCGGCGGGAAGTCCTACAAGTGTCGGAAAACAAACATTGTTCCGCAAAACAAACTTTCCTCTGACTGATCCTAATTGATAAAATTGCTCTTTTATAGTCCAAGCAGGTGAGTTTCAAAGAAAACATCTGTGCCGAGGTTTAATAGCCTCACGATCTGCAAACATTATGACCACCTGGGTAATTCTTTAAAGGGCTAGCTACTCCGTTTCCTGTTTTTCTCAATTGTGAGGCGAATCTGAATTAAAAAGGTAGAACAAAAATGACAAAATCCAAACCCATAATACTATAAACATTGGAACAAATAGAAATGGTTATTAAAACAAAGTGGGAAGACACAAATATAACAGGCAGGTGGAGCTAATACGAAGCCTTCATACCTGCTAGCTTGCTTGCTTGCTAGCTTCAGCCTTTCTTGTTTCTGATGTCTTATTAAGTAAATAATGCTGTAAAAGTTAGAAACTGCCCAAACTTTATGACCATTGACCATAAAACAACTAAATGTGCCAGAATTTGGAGCAATAGCCAAATATTTTATTAACCTTGTATTATCTCTTGACCCAGAGACAACCCAAGGGGTACCACAAACACATTTGTTTTCAGTAATGCAAGCAAATAACGTTTGACACAACAAATATGATGGCGTAGAACACTTTATAACAAATGAAATACTAATCAAAATTGACTGGTGAATAAAACTCTCAAATGAGAAGTTTAAATCGGAGCCATATATTGTGTCTTGACTGAAGACATTAGCGTCAACATTCATGACTTCACCACTAATTTAATTGAAAGTAAGAACTTTAAAGTGCAGAAAATGGATACTGGGGCTAATGTTGGGGTTTGGGGTCTGGGCCTTTTCCGGAATTTTGGTCTTGGCCACATGCTGGACGTATAATCCTTTGGCCAGTCTCTTGGCTGGTGTGAGCGCATACTCCCTTGATTTTATAGACCCGTTCAATTGAATCAGTGTTACAGTTTTTTTTATCATCTTAACATTCCTCCTGAACTAATTTAGCTCTGTGTGTGGTTTTGTTTTGCTCCTTGTCGCCTCTGAGATGGTTATCAGTGTAATGGATGTGCTCAGGTATGCAGCTTTGATCTATCTCCGGAACCTATTTTCACATCCACTTGGCTTTTTTAACAGCATGTCGCCGCTCCCATGATGCACCAGGGCCTGGCGCTACAATTACTTCAAAAATACGTTGATTTTCAAACGTCGGAGGTTTCTTATCTTGGGTTAATTCAGAGAAACATTCCTAACCTCTTTAGGTTTCAAACACATTTGGCTTTACTATACGTTTTTTATTTGAGTGCACTTTTTTCCACTGTCCTCTTCCACTCCCCCCTTTCGTCCCCTCACCCACCTCCTTTTTTTCTCCCACATGTGGAAAGCATTATATCCTGTCTGGTGGAGAGCGTGAGCAAACATCCCGAGCTGAGACCTCTCGGGTTGGTGTAGGGGTGCGAGGGACTGGGCCCAGATCTGAACCATTCTGTTAAGACGCTGTTAAGACAAAAGGGCTTTTGTTATTTTGGGAATCCTGGACCTGTAAGCTGACAGGTCTTCATGGATGGGACCTGGATGTGGGGAAAAATCGAGGGCATAGATAAGAAGAATTTATCCTGTGACTGGTGCGTTCTGTGATATCGAACCTTTACAAAATATATTTTGTTATCTAAAATTAAAAGAAGAGATTGCCACTGCTGATCATTAAGGAATTCCAAGACTGTCCTATGCTGTAGTGGATCTCCAACCATTATAAATAGTTTCATGTCCACACGATTAAACAACACCTAGACTACAGAAAAATACCGCGTATACCATCCCGTCCCAATCTCTTCCATCAACAATGTCGTCTGTTGAAGTGTTGAAACAGAACAGTATCCCAGACTAGTTTTATTTCTCCTGACTGTGTCTTAGAGATGTTTGAATGCATTCAGAAAATACAGTGTAGATTTCTTATTCTGTCAGGATGTCATTTGAAGCATATATTGAATTTTTTCTGATTGGTTTTGGAGGAGGTTTCTAGGCGATTGGGAGTTCTTGATCTCTTGACTGCTGCTGCCTGACCTAATGTATGATGTTTGCCCAATATCGTCCTCTCTAAGATCTACATGAAGTTTTGATTCTCTTGTTTGGTTCTAACATCACAAAATCCACAAATGAAGATTCAAGAGTCTTTAATCTCATTATACATACATTTATGGAAGAAGAGAGCTTGAAGAGCCTGAAAATGTGTCAACATTTCAGTAAGGTTAGGGTTGGTTTTATTTTTCTCTCTAGCTTAAAATTAAAAAACAATCATAATAAAGGATGATGCATTTATTCGAAACTTTGAGATGTTGGGAATGCTCTACAAATGAACTGAATGTTCTTCCTTTACGGCACTGAATCACACCTAGTGTAAAGTGTAAAGGAAATAGCTGCAGCTAATTTGCCTTACACCTGCATTTATGACAGCGAGTGACTGTTCCTTCAATAATTGCAACAACTTTATTTTTAGCTATTGAAAATGGTTACTGTTGAACTACAAAAGAGATGATTCAACACTCGCCCATAATCAAAGGACAATACACCTCAGTCAGGATAATGTTACAGAAAAAATCTTGGTTGCACTACTGGTTTTTGCCTCGACTGTTTTTTTTTTTACCTTGACTTTGGTGTCAAGGTAGTTTTGATGGCTTTTCTTTGAGAAAATCAGGATTTGGGATCATGTGTCAGATGTGGGGTGGTCCTCAGAAGCATAGAGTACTCACAGAAATAATAAACCCCATTTTTGAGGTCTATTTGGTTTGGGCACGTCTTAACTGGTATCTTCAAAGGAAAACTTTATCCTACAGTTTGGTTGCGTGACAATGGAGTGAGGTGAACGGGAAAGTTTACCATATGTGTTTGGACGTTTTGTTTGGTACTTTGATTATGTTCTCGATGTTGACTTGGCAACACAACTTGGTGTTTCTTTGAGGGTGAAACAGAAATGGACCATCCCTGACTTGAAATTTAAATAAAATCAGCTTTGTATGTCAGTCATTGCCCACGCTTCAAACACAGCCAAGCTTTTATTTATTCACGTCACATTACAGCGGTCGATCCTGTGTTAAGATTCTACATGCGAGAGGCAGCAATTTTCCCCCTAGCATCAAAAAACCCTTGTTTGGCCAAAAAACAGCCTTGGCTTGTTTGCTTGATAGATCTGTCTTAATTAAACAGAACCATGTACAATAAGTCCCGCTCGGATGAAAACGAATAATAAATTTGCAAAGACTAGATTTTAATCTGTCAGATGTTTTGTTTTTAGCTCCATGGCAACAACTTCTCTCTTCTGACATCCTGGAATCATATTCAGGGAAACGACTAATTTTTTCCCATTTAGCTGAAGTTTGTTATGTTGTATTTGGAATGATTTTATAAGGGGTTTCTTAAGGGTGTTTAGGACCTTATGATTTGAGTTGACATTTTTTATTATTGATTTACTGGGACAATAGTACCATGTGACGCAATGTGAGGTTTGTTTTTTGTTTTGTTATTTTCCTTTTCACTTTTTCTCATGTGTTTTCTGGCAGAAATAATCTAATCTAATTTTCTGAAGTTCTGGGTTTTGTTTCTTGTAACTTTTGGTGATTTCTTTAACCATGTTGTAGGGTGGCTTGAGTTCTACCTTACTTGGGTTGAGAGGTGGGGGTCTTGAGTACGTAGCAGGACAGACAAAAACTCTCGCATACACGTACCTAAAGGGAGGAAACTGGAGTTCTCAGGATGTAATTGAAGCTTCCAGTACTAACCAATACCAGGCTGTGCCACATGACTTTGAGGCCGTATGGTTCAACTTTTTGAAGCTGCTATAATGGTCTGTTACAGATATTTTTACTGGATTTCAGATTGTTCTTCTTGTAAATGGTTTCTGGCCTGAGCTTTCTATCTCAGAGACTGTGGCAATCATGGCAAAAGGTTGCAGTGGAAAAGAAGAAAAAAATCGACAGTTCAGAGTGGAAGCTCCTGTGCTGCATTCCCCGGATTCAAGCCTTTGTAGTGCGATGAGCGGCGAGAGCTAGCTGGGGGCGGGGGACTAGTTGGAGAAGCAGAATGAGAGGAAAAGCTGTTGGGGAGAATAAAAAAAAAATGAGAGAAGACTGAGCTAAACACCAGCAACTTGAAGGAAGCTGTGTTTAATGTCTCTTGAGCTTTCGGTGAATTGTATGGAAATCAATGTCATTGGGCTGATCCTTGCTGTCCTAATGGGTGAAATTGAAAGTGTGGTAATGGGACACATTCTGGCTCATCAAGCCGACCCTTTAAATCAATACAGCTCTTCTGGGAGAATACTGAGGCGTTTCCCGTGCAACCGACTTTTTGCACATTTCTACAATACAGTTCCATTCCTACTCAACACGACACTACTCTGTGGTTCCACCAGCCCCGCGCTCGAGGTGGGCGGGGCCGTCATTACATGGCGCCACAGAACTGGGAGACAGTAGTTTACTTGCACGCCGATAAATATTTAGTGGCATGACTCTTTGCACGATCATTGGCAGTCGGTCAACGTCACACCCTTTTGGTACCGGCACAGCTCGCTTGGAACCAGAGAGGAGAAGGTACTAAAAATAATACTTTTCTTGATGTACCGTGCTAGGGTAAATACAAAAAAAAGTTAAACTAGAATTTAGCATTCATTGTTCAGTCCTGGGGTCTCCTCCCCTTTCACCATTCCATCTTAACAGTGTGGGGGAGCAGTAGGCCTCAGCTCCAGTACCTGCAAGAGGTCAGGTGTAGTACAGTATCAGTCAGGAGGTCTGGTCCCAGATTTAAACACATTTCCCATTCATTTATCTTTTTAAACTCGAAGGAAGAAAACATTTTATGTACATCTAGCATGAGTGCGCCATGTTAAACGCCGGTAAACTTAATGTGTGTTTATTCCTGAGTGACTTATTTTGCAAGTTGAAACGGCCTCAAGCAAAACACTTTGAAGGAGGTTTGAATGACTTATTAACACATTGATTCATCAGTTATCTTGCTGATGTCGGCCCAATTTTACTTTATCCTCTAGGGTTTCCTTTCTTCGGTCATCTCTGTTTTAAAACAATATAATTCTTAGTATTAGTTTCTCAAGGTTTCTCATTAATCTCTTCAGAACCATGATGTATATATGCTATTGAGGCGCTGAATTCCTTTTATGGTTGTACTCTTTGTCACTCTTATGGTCTCTCTCGCTTCTTTTATGGCTGACTCATCCATTTCTTGCTTAAATTTTTTATTTTTTAAGAAAACTACTCAGTAAGTCGGTATTTTTGTCAAAATATCCCTGACTGTAATGTGACTGTTTTTCAATATTCCAATATAAACTAAAGCGTCATTGTTTTAGCAAGAGCTTTTTTCCTCCAAATCCTCACTTTCAATAAAACAAAGAAGATTCCAAAGGGTTGATGGTGCAAAGTCTTGAGTCTGGTTTTCTGCTTCACGTGTTTTCATTGAGCAGCCAATGAAGAACAAAGGGTTTTACTTAAAAAGAAAAGATCCCCCTTAGGTGGCTTGACGTACCACCCCCCCTTAAGTGTCTGGCAGAAGTGCGGACGCAAAAGAGACCCAATTAAACAGATTCCCTCATTCTCTGGTCCAGCTTTGTGTTCTCCAACCCGTGGTGCGGACAATAGTGGTGTATGCATAACGGAAAATCGCCGTAGAATGGAGGCAGCGCAGGTTTCGTGTGCTTATGAGCAGCTCAGGGCTTCCGCTTAGCTTGAGCCATTCCTGTGAAGCACTCATCTGTGCTCGGGATTAACCCCGAGGTGGGTGGATTGAAAAACCGGACCTAATGAGACAAAGACCAGTTGGCTGTGATCAATGAAGAGGAGTTTGAGTGCATTGCTGGCCAGATTAGCTGCTTTTTAAAAACTTCTTCTTCTCTGAGATAGTTTGGCGCCTTTAGCTCTTTCTTATAAAGTTCAGAGAAACATGCTGAAGTAGTTTAGGATGATTCTGACACGCTTGATCGGTAAGAGGGGAGTGTATTGGCAAGAATCTGGCAATACGATATGTAATGTGAAAAAGAGGCAGAGAAACAATGCATTACTGTACTGTAGGAACAAGGATATATTTGTAGTATTGTTGAGTACTTGACTCTGGTGTTACAGAATGTACAGACCACATGACTCTTGATGAAGTCGTAACTGTTTTCATTTGTTTTGATACAAAAATATGTCGTGACATCAGCTTTAAAAGACAAAGTCGATTGTATCCTCTTGTCCTCAGTCATTGGGATTTATTCTTCATTTGGCTGCTGGCCTGCAATTTAAATGGCAACTAATGTGTTGAATTAAGTGTGTCTTAAATAGATGTTGGACCACTATTGTACTCATCAGTACGTGTCCGTTTGTACAAAACTGTCTTAATTTGAATATTAACATTAGAAAATTTGCTTGAGCCCCTTTGAACCACTCTTCTGTAGGTGAAATCTTGTTTCCACTAACTATTCCCTCTAAGCTGTGATTAGTCAAGCCATTGTTACATCATAATGGACTCCGCTCTCGTAACCTCTTGTTCGCCGAGATTTTAGACCGGCGAGAACTTTATTAAGTAGCATTAGGTAGTATTAAAACATAGTCATGATGAGGAACTTACTGCATCTTGGAGAGGAAACATGCGAGTAAGTCAGCAGAGTTGAATTTTAACATTAGTTGCAACACAAAAATGAACACCGGCTGTGAATACTGTTGCATGCTAGTTGTTAATCCATATTCCTATTAAAAAACAAGTTAAAAAATTTATAATATACACGCCTTATTGAGTGAACGATAAAATATCTATGGAAAAAATAAAATATGAAGGCAAAAAAATAATTAAAAATAACAATAGAGTGCTGTTGAATATTGATATGGAATCATGGAAAATATATATAAGTTTATCATTATTTGTTGCACTCCTAGTCATTACTGTAGCTGTGCCGGTGCGTGCGCTTGATTCTGGGTCACGGGAGGCCACGGGGGCCCACGGTGGCCCGGAGAACCTCAGGCCTCTCAGGTTTCAGATGCGAGCATTCCTCCCTGGCTGCTTCATAGCTGTGAAAACCGCAAAGCAGCTCGAACAACAAACACTTGCAGCGCAGGAGACGAGGGAGGAGGCGACGGAGAACCTGTAGCTAATCAACAGCAGGAGTTTTCCTCTTGTTTTCTAAGAAATGTTTGGGAAAACAGACCTCCAGAGAGCCGATTATTCTTCCCTTCTTTTGTCCAGTTGGCTCGGTTTGGTTCTGCTTGTTTGTGTTTACTGGGCCAGACTGTTTCAACACAAGCGCTTCGTCCTGAGTTTGGTAAATAAAACTTAATAGTCAGATGTGCAGCTGTGAAGAAAACAAACGGCACAAACAAACATTAGGTAGTTTTTGTTGTCTTCACACTCCTCTCCTTTAAACACTGAGACGAGCGTCATGATTTCGCTGTCCAGGCAAACCCGTTTTCTCATCTTTGTTTTTGTATCTTTTACTTTGGTTTATTCTGCCTTTATCTTTTAACCCTCTTTCTTAATTTCCAACTGCTTTTCCCCTTTATTTTCTTTATCTTCTTCTTATCTCTTCTTGCACTGTATTACACTGGTAATTGAGGCTTGTAACTGTTGTGTTACCAGTTACACACAGTTGTGTTTTATAACACCAATTCCAGCAAAGCCTTTCCGGTTGTTATCAGAAAAATATTATTTATTTTTGTTCACTTATCATAGGCACTAAGTTATAGCCAACATAACTGAGACTGTTAATTAAGTTATGTTATTTTTATACAATTTGTATGTATTTTTAACTGTGTATTTTTGTTGTAGTTTAAGCGCTTTGCGACCCTGGTCTGCGAAAGCTGCTAATGAAATAAAAATAACTTACTTACTTTAAATTCTATAGCTTTCTCAAAATTGGAAAATTCAACTAGCATAGTAGTACTATGCAGCCACACTATATTATTTTGTAATTTACCAACATTTGAAACCCTGGAGAAGTGAGTAAGTAATTTGTATTTATAGAGTGCTTCTCCAGACCAGGGTCACAAAGCGCTTAAACAATCAAAACAATACTCAATAAAATATATACTTTAAAGTTCAAGATAAAACTGAGAACAACACAGGAGTTCCAGAAAATCAGGGGAACGTACAGTCAGCACTTATGTATGACTACAATTGTGTACTTAAAATCTCAAAACTGCATTGACACCACACTTTACTCTGTACATACTTCTGAGAAATGGTTGTGAAAGTGGAGGAAAGAAATAACATTTATTGGTTTAGTAGAAGGTTATGATTTGTTATCTGTGTAACCGTTCTCACGAGTAGACATTGACACACCTAATATAAATTTATCACTAGTATAGCTCGGCCGTAAAACGCCTTTTCTATCAGCCCAGCCATTTTCTATCTCACCTCCAGTTCGGCATTTCTCCCAGACAGCTTTTAAAAACTGTAAGTGGGACTCATTAGATCTCCTCACATCATGATGTAAATACCAAGACTGCTAAAGGGCTTCTCTGGTGAAATCAAACTTCCAGACTCATAAAAAGCTTCAGTTGATGTCGCTGAGCGGACAGGCGAGGCTTTTTCCTCCAGGTGCCAGACACTGATGGGAAAGCCAGGGCTGCGCACGAATGATTGGTTGTTTTGGCTGGAATTCAGGTCTATCGTCCCTCCGTGGATAGTAATAAAAATAGTCCGGATGCATCTGAGAAACTCTTCACATCTGTGGTGCAACACAACAATCTGCATTATTTGAATTTTAACTTTTTCATAGATACAACCAATATCTTGACGAACATGACAAAGATGTCATAGTACCGCCTTTGTCTTCAGCAAATTACGCTTGAAATGAAATAAGTGAGAAAAATCTCTAATTTAGGAAAATGTTGTCACAACACGATCTGGAGCTTATATCCAAGCATATGTGTCTTTTCGTTTAGACTATTGTAGCAGTTTATTTTCATTTCTGAATAAGTAGGAGCTGTCTCGCCTGCACTTAATACAAAACTCTGCAGAGAGAAGTCTGACCTGCTCTAGTAGAAGAACTCACATTTCTCCGATCCTTAAAACTCTTCACTGGCTTCCAGTTTCTTTCAGGATCAATTTTAAAATTCTAGTTCTTACTTTCAGATCTATTCATGGTCAGGCTCCTCCTTACATCAGTGATCTGATCCAGCCTTACACCCCAGCTCAGGCTCTGAGGTCTGTGGATCAGAATCTGCTCATCACACGCTTACGGATCTACTGACTCCTTTAAGAAACATCTTAAGACATTCTTATTTGTGCAGGCTTTTCCTTGTTTTTCTGGGACTCCTGTGTTTGTTTTATGTGTCTTGGTCTTTTAAAATATATATTTTAACTGTGTATTGTTTCTGATTGTTAAAGAGCTGACCCTGGTCTAGAAAGGCGCTTTACAAATAACCTTTACTTTACTTACTTACTTTACTTGCATCTCATCCAATGGTGGACTGAATAGTGGTGCCTATCCTGCAACAACGGTTGACTTTATTTGCAAATGTTTTTTTGTTTTTATATAGTTTATACTGTTTCTTTGTTTTTCGCGAGACTACCATAAACCACATCAAGGTCATACGTCACATTTTTTTTTAAAAGGGCAAATGATCGGGTAAACTAAATCACCAGATCACTAATTCTGAAACGACTACAAACAAAACAAAAATAAACAATATCACAAATACAGCAAGAACAATACCAAAAAATATATGTCATTTAGTTTGATGAAAGGAAACCCCCCACATATTACATTAATATCAACAAATAGCAAATATCCATAACATCAACAACATTTAATAAGTAGTGTTTGAGTGTCGACAGAAAATTATTGAATAAATATCAATAAATATTTGGATTGGGAAAACCTATTAGGTGAAAGCGGTTAATGTAATGTTTTTAAGATAGAAAATCTCATAATTAATACAACTAAAAGAATACATTGTAAAATTGTAAATAATTCCTGTTGAAATCTGTTTTTAATCAATTTTTAATACAATTTATTTCAGCAGCAACAATTATGATCGACTTCATATTTCTTCCATAGATGATGTTCATAGAATATTTTATTTCATGAATCCTTAAACCATCTCCGTTCTCTCCACAGGGGATATTCAACTTATTTGCGTACACCGAGAAGACATCAAACGGAGAGACAGAAGTGCAGCAGGTGAGTAACAATGGTGCTTGTGGTGTGTTTGTGTGTTTGTGTGTTTGTGTGTTTGTGTTTGTGTGTGTGTGTGTGTGTGTGTGTGTGTGTGTGTGTGTGTGTGTGTGTGTGTGTGTGTGTGTGTGTGTGTGTGTGTGTGTGTGTGTGTGTGTGTGTGTGTGTGTGTGTGTGTGTGTGTGTGTGTGTGTGTGTGTGTGTGTGTTACATGTGAGGAAACGAAGGGTTTATTAAAATTCTGCTCGGCTGTCTCCTCAGCTTTGAAGTTGTGCGTAATTTCTGTTTGTTTCTCCGTGAAGTAAGAGCCAGTGGAGGCTTCTTTAAAAGGCAAAAACATAAAGATTGATAGCGCGGCTCTATGTTGTGTCTGGAACACTGGAACGTCTTTGTTGTCGAAGCCAGTGATGACAAACACAACTGTGGGACGTGTGGCGGGAGGCGACAGACTGGTAAACAGCCTGCAGCAAGAACAGACAGGATGATGGTAGCATTTCTCTGGTGTATCACCAAGCACATATTTACACCTCAAAGCACTGATTGCCTCTGGTTTCCTCCCTCTGTCCCATCCTTCCAGAGGTTAATTGAAGAATACAAATGGACTGTGGGTAGCTGTGCCCCCTGCTACCCACCCTCAAGTATCTGGCTGCAGCCCCAGCTGTAAACACTGATGCCAGTGTGGCCGTGAACCTCTAAACCTCTACATGAGACTCTGGGGTGCCGTTCGTGTCCCAGGCTGTGGTACAAGAGGAACTGGAAGAGCTCCGTGCAGAGTACCTCAGAGTTTCTCCAAGTCTGGAATCGGGGTTTATGAAAATTTCGATCGACTTAAACATTGCTTTTCAAATCACATTTAATTTTTATCATGGATCTTTTAGGGTTAATATTCTTGAAAAAGTGTGTATAAAATAAAATAACGTTTAAATATTTGCAGCGTTCGTTCATATTCGTGTTGCAATTAAACTTCTGGCCGCTAGATGGCAGCAGTCAGTACGTCCTCTGCAGCTTAAGGAACAATGACATCCTGTGAGAGCTCTGCACCGACTGAGGACGAGAGGATACAGCACCGTTTAAAACAGATGTTCCTACATATTTTGATTTCAAAACAAATGAAAGCGGTTACGACTTCATCAAGAGTCATTCATTCATTCATTGACAACCGCTTTATCCGGGGTCGCGGTCGCGGGAAGACTGGAGCCTATCCCAGAATCATGGGGCGAGAGGCAGGGGACACCTTGGCATACAAAGCCGGACAACCATGCTCTCATACCTATGGACAATTTCACAAAGTTCTCAATTAACCTCTATGTTTTTGGACTGTGGGAGGAAACCGGAGTAAACCCACGCAACACGTCATGTGGTCTGTAAATTCTCCAACACCAGAGTCAACTACTCGGGCAATACTACAATCTAAAAATATATCCTTGTTACTACATTATACCAATACATCATATTGTTGCCTCTGTATTGTGATACATATTTTCTTGCCATTACACACCACTAGCCAGGACAACGGAGTGTGTGTTGGGCTCTGTATCCGTGTGTGTACCCGGTGGTGAAGGAGGGGTAATTGCGGGCGACTGCTCCAGGCACCGATTCAACCCCCTAATAGCGGCGGCAGCCGGCTGATGAGGTGTACGAGTGTCGGTTGCGGTGACTTTGTTCCTGCCCTGAATCCCGGCCCTTCAGCGGCTCCACTAATCATGAACAAAGGGCTTCTAGTTACCGAGGAAATAGGCCCCTTCTGTGTTTTAAACAAGCCCCATTCTGTAACTTGACTCACAAAGTTTTTTTTGCGTTGTTACATTTTCCTGTTCCGGAATTTTGGTGTGCGTGTCTTATTCCTATTGTTCTTCTCCATTCGTGCTCGTACTCTCCATCGCTCACACCCTCCTCCGTGTCTTGCAGTTGGCCAAGAAGATTCGGGAAAAGTTCAACCGGTATTTGGACGTGGTGAACAGGAACAAGCAGGTGGTGGAGGCGTCGTACACGGCCCACCTCACGTCCCCGCTCACCGCCATCCAGGACTGCTGCTCCATCCCGGCATCCATGATGGAGTGAGTGATCATCTTTTGTCCGGCTGTGTCTCTTTAGCATGGATTATGGACCAACTGCCTCCTCCAAATGTTCAGTTCTCCTACAGTTTTGTAGTTACCTTACCAATACTAACTAGCACAGTTATCAGCTGCTGATAAAAATCTTAAAAGCTTATTTTGGTATGTAGTTGACCTCAGCGATTTGGACGTAGTTGGCTTACCACAGTTAACAGTTAGCCTGTGATTAACTAGCTTGTGATAGGGGTTTGGTGGAAATAAGTGGGTGCCTTAATAGCAGTTACCTCTTTAGTGGTAAGTATTCTTCTTTAGCAGTTCTTGGCCTATAATTAACGACAAGATTTAGACAACAGTTAACAGTTTTCTTTTTAAATATTGTCATATAACTTGGTACAAGCAGTAAGCTTCTGTTTACTTAACTTGCTGTTGGTTCTTAGTATGTTATACGTTTGTGACTACTTGGTTAGTTTCAGTTTAGCATACTGTCCCTTATTAATTTGCACGTAAATAGCTGACTACAGCAACTGGTTAGCTTGTGATCAGCTAGCTTGTGATTATTAGGTTGTAATATGGGGTTTGGTCAGTATTTCGACAAGCTCATAGTTGGTGGTTATTTGTAGCAGCGTAAACTTACAATTAGTAATGTTCAGAATAGCAGTTACCTCTTTAGTGGTTAGTATTCTAGTTTAGCAGCAAATGGTATACAACTAATGATAAGTTGTAGACAAGGGTAAACCTTTATTTTTTAATAATGGAATATAGCTTGGTATTTGTTGGCGCGTAGTATATGATATATTGGTCACTACTTGGCTAGTTTCAGTTTAGTACCGTATTTTCCGCATTATTAGGCGCACCGGATTATAAGGCGCATAGAATAAAAGATACAGTTTGACTGGGTTGCGTTATGCATCCACTAGATAAAGCTGTGCTGAAGGGAATGTCAACAAAACAGTCAGATAAAGTCAAACTTTATCAAGCGTTCTGACAACTCCGTTCACTCCCATAGTTACGATGTTCAAATGATGTTTAAAAGGCTTCAAGCAGCAGCGCGTGAGACTGGTGTTGTGAGCAGACAAATGTTTAGTGTACAGCAGAGATGTTGAGCGCGTGTATGACATGTTGAACGCACATGTATGACATTGTATGACATATGACATGCGCAGCACAGCAGAGTGAATTTGCGCAAACAAAATGTTTTGAGTGTACAACAACCAAGACACACTCGCTCAAAACGACGGCAGTAATCTTACTCCATAGACGTCCGCCATGATGTGACGTGCGTCGTTAATCCCACCCCGCGATGACGCAATGATGTAATCCCGCCCACAGCGTGTCGGCTCAGTCCGAGTCATGAAAGTGTTTGTAAACAAGTCACCCACCAGGTAATGTTCATATATAAGACGCTTCGGAATACAAGGCGCACTGTCGTTTTTACCGTGGAAAATACAGTATACACCTTTCTGTCAGTTATTTGGATCTAGTTAGCCTATCACATTTTGTAGTCAGCTGTTACCTTCGATTAATTTAACCAGATGAAAAGATCCAGTGTTTTTAGTTTAGTTTGCAGTATGATTAGTTCACAGTTAGCTTGTGACTTAAGTAGCAACTCACATTTATTGTAAAGCAGTTAGAGTTGCTTTATATAACTTCCAATGGGAGCTTTCTTCCCAAATGGTAAACAATGTCCCACTTTTGCATGACATCGAAGGTACATTAGCGTCTGAGCCAATAGCTGTGAAGATGATAATAAAACTGCTGATGTCATCAAATGTCCTTTCTCCTCAATTTTTGTCCGACTACCTGACTGAACCATCCGAAATTCTCCTAAACCTGCTGCAAAGACCCAGTTTTCCACCAACGACTGGTACTTGCAGACACAAAAACCCAGTTCAAAGTAAAGCCGAGCATCGGTCTCTAATCTGCAGAGGCACAGCTGTCTCCCTCACTCACCCGTCTCTCCCTCACTCACCCGTCTCTCTCCCAGTCCTGCTCCTATCAGCGGTGATTTCTCTGAAGTTTTCACACAGCAGACTTCACAGGCTGCAAGGTCACCCATGTGTGCCGCCACCATGACCACCTGTAGTCCGATCACACGCCCACCATGTATGTTTGCTGACACGCTCACATGCTAACAATTCCTGTCCATTTGAGGACTGAAATACTGCAGCGTGAGGCAGAGAAGTGCGGCTGGTGGGGGAAGCTGAACATACCAAACCGAATTCTGATAGATCCCTGCACTTCAAAGCGACTTCCCCAGGGGAAGGAAAAAAAGCAGCACACTGCTTCATTTTTTTTCGGGGTTCATGCAGCATCATGAGATACTCCGAGAATATTTTTACTCCTGAGCTCAAGATGCCGACTGTGACTTCTTAACACGACATTAAACGACACAAAGATGTTGCAAATTAACCAGGATGACTGCAATCTTTGAGGTTGAGGCTCGTGAATAACATATTTTTTGTTTATTTGTTAATCCTCTTGTCTTGTCACAGGCAGCTTTACAACTGAAAGAGTAGGAGGAGACACAAGTGATGTTGCTGCAAGAATGACAAACATTATTTTGTGTTACTGGGAAATCATTCTAGTGCTAACATTGCAAACAAATGATATAAATAAAACATAATTTAGTTAGGCCTGTGAGGGGCTTACATGAAAATAAAAATGTACATTTTACATTAAATTAAACAAGATTAAAACCAGAAATTGAATTGGCTCAGAAAATGTTCTCCATACAAACGTGACATGTGTGTTAACCTGCAGATTAAAAAACTCCCTCGAAAAATATCAGTAAAGGCAAATAAAAAAAATTAAAGCAGTCAAAATATTTTTGTGGAACAGCGATAGACCCATCTAAGAAAATAGTTTCAAAATAAAAGGTTGTCTTCCCAAAAAAACTGTCCGTAAGTCTGAATAAATACACAACAAAAAAAAGATGCAAAAAAGTAATACGACCTCCTAAATGACTAAGAAATATAACAATATACTTAAAGGGCTGGACATGCGTGTTTACTAAAAAAGAATCTGACTCTAGGTCTGATAAAGCAAAAGAAAATGTAAGTAAGTAAGACAAAATATCTTCAACAAATCTAAACAAAGGTAAAAATAGGCAACCAAAAATAAACCCATACACAACAAATATATACCAAAAATATTGTGTAAATAGAATCTCTGTTCATTAAAAGTTAGCTTTTGCAGGAGACAGAACTCACAAAATATGCCAAAAGTTTAGAGTTTAACAAAAATGGAAACTATAAACTCTCAAACTGTCACGAAAATATACTGAAGGATACCGGAAACATCGCAAAATATTTAAAACAAGAATAAATAACTAGTAGTAGAAGTTACTTCCAGTCACATTTTCCCCTGAAAAAGTAATTCCATGTGTTCTAAAGAAGGCTCACATGAATACCGATGAGTTCTTTTGCCTTCCAGGGTCCCGGTCAGGGTGGCCCCAGTTCAGAGGGGGGTCGAGTGGAGCCATTGGGCTATAATTTTGAAGGGGCGGGGGGGGGGGGGGGGATGCTTAGCGCTCGGTGGTATGCTTTAATCACTGCTGGCTCTCCTGAAAATAGCTAACTGATGTGTCTCGCAGAGCTGGAGTCTGTCTGTGTGTTTGTGTGTTCAACACCAGATCAGCAGATGCTTACTCTGACGGTTTCACTGACACGAGTTGTAAAAGTGAGAAGTGTGTTGAGCCCCCCCTCACCGCCTGACCTAAGCATGACACTTGCTGCTGTCGTTCCATCAGTCTTGGAGAGAGACGTCTCTGAAGAGTTGTCGATGGGTTGAAAAGTATAAACAACAGCTGGAGGCAGTTTGAAGGTGAAGTGGCGGGGATGGGGATCAGCACCTCTAGGTTAAACTGCAATTTGCCACGATCCCTGATGTAGAAAATAGAAATAAAAAGGAGCGTCACTTGATTATCTAAGACGCACCGGTGTGCTCATTCCATCAGATTTGAACTCTTTTGAAGAGATTTCTCGCTGCATAATTGCTCCGAACATCCCTCCGCTGACGTGCGTTACCATGTCATTCAATCCAGCAAATGGTGCGAAGCTAAGAATGTTTCTCGACCTTGTGTCGTAAATCCAAAACATCAAAGATTCATGTTCTTTTTGGATTCTCTAAGCTCCTGTTTCGACATCGCCAGGCTCACCGACGTTGCTCCTGGCAGATTTACGACGGGATCAAGTGTGTGTGTCCTCACACACCGTCAGATCGAGCTGATCCTCCTGGTGCCCTGTCAGCAAATTGTGAGGGAGGGAGTGGACTGGAGGTTGAGAAGCTGTTTAATAGTTAAACAGACACAAAGCTGACCTTCACACCGACTCTATTTTTGTGCCCTTGACGATATTTCGTGAAATGAACTAATTAACTACCATCTCCTCCTGCTTACAGTTTCTTTAATAGCATGAAAACTATTATAATGAAATCAACAACTTAAATCTGGCGATTCAATGCGTATCACAATTGGGGCCAAACGATACGATATGCTGCGATATATTGTGATACTATAGTAACAAGGATATATTTGTAGTATTGTCGAGTACTTGACTCTGGTGTTGAAGAATTTACAGACCATATGATTCTATACAAATATGTTTTCATTTGTCTTAAAAGCCGCTAAGGGGACTGTCTCCTCTCGTCCTCAGTCATTGTTGGGAAGCGGAGAAAGTAATTACTATTGCCATCTAGTGGCCAGAGTTTAATTGCCACTCAAAAATGAACAAATCCTGCGAAATACCCTCATGTAAATTGTAAATAAATAAAGGAGTTGTCTTTAGATTTCACACTTTATCGAAATATGAACCAAAAAAGCATAAAAAATGATTAAAAATGTATTTTTTAAATGAAAAAAATTGATTAAGTTCTGTTAAATATCGATGCAGTATTTTGGAAATAAAATATCATTTTTAGGGGTGATACATTTAGATACACATGTACTTTCAATGAGTGATTCCATATTTAGAAGCTCATACTGTCCCCTCTTTCAACCCAGGAAAAAGTATTTCAGCGGGTGTGAATTAACATATTAATGTTAATAGTGTGTCGCCAGGATTATTCTTGTGGCTGCATCTACTTGGCTTGATAATTATGCATTAAGCGTCCAGCTATACATTAATAATCCCAAGATTTCTTGTGTTAACACCATTATATTTAGACGACAAATCCTGCCCGTGTGCCTTTTTTCTCACCCTCATTAAGATCAGAATTTAAATCCTGCTCCGCCGCTCGCCTTTTCTTCCTTTTTCATGTGGAATTCAAAGCGTCTGCAAATGTATTTTTTATCTGGCACACATTTTCGCCGAGCGTCCGTCCCGCCCGCCTCTATGCAGAGCGCGTCGAAGGAGAATGGTAATGATTTTGGCCTTGTGGGACTGGAGCCGAGTGAAGTTCAAAAGCAGCCCGTACATCACAGCAGCTGTCAGTCAAACCGGGCCAGCGCCAGGTCGGCGTGCAGACGCGGGTGTGTTGCTACGCCAGAGAATGGGCTGGTGGGGAGGAGGAGCGCTGGAAGAATCAAAGCCTCGCAGTGTTGCTGCAGTGCAGAACCCAACTGCAGCTCCCTCATTTGTCAGCTATTAACTTTTACTGTCGACACACACACATGCACTATTTTTAAACCAATGGCTCGGCTCTGTGTTTGTGTGACTGTAGGTCTGTGAATTCTGATTCAACGACACCTTCAAAGAGTTCGTGCTACAAATCAAAAGGAAATCGGTCTGAATACTCGCATGTCATTGTAGCTACACAATGAGAAGACGTGGTGTTTAATTTTGATGGTCCTCTGTTGACCTTTAGGTAGCCCGTACTTCCTGTTTCAGGTGCAGGTATTTCACAAAAAAACAGGTCAAGCTACTTAACTGGCCAAGACTTACTTACACCAGACTAAACTTATGGGTGTGGTATTTACATGAGTGGAAACCATCGTTAACAGTTTTTCACTTTGAATTTTATGATTAAGGATATCAAAGGAACGACCGCAATGTTTTCTTTTATATGTGCGCGTTTCATGATTTGTTCTTACTTCCTGTCCAACTGCCAGTTTACATGTGTTTTTTAGTAGTTTCATTAGTCTGATTCTCGGTGACTTTAGCAGGTTTTCCAATCTGGTGTGTGGGATTAATTTGTTTTAGGAGTTTCAGCCAAACTTCCTGTCAAGTCTTTTGACCCTTGTGTTATCTCAGGGTCAAGATGACCGGAAGGCCTTAAAACAAATGTGTTTATGGTATCCCTTGTGTTGTCTCCTGGTCAAGTTAAAAGACCTCCACCACTGCATATGTATTTCTGGAAGCCAGGTTAATTTTGACCCAGTGATAACCCAAGGGATACCACAAACACATTTGTTTTCGGGTCACCTTGACCTTGAGGTATCACAAGAGTTAAGTCAAATGATCTTGTATCTATGTGTGGGATTCAGTTGTTCCACTTGTTTGGACATCTTTTATTTTTCTGTGGTCACATAGTCTCACTCTGGTGTGTGTGATTCAGTTGTTATGAGTTTGGTCAACTTCCTATCCAGAAATTCAAGTCAAAATAAGTCCATTTGTTTAGTTTGAACAACTGTCCCATCACTCAAGTCACAGAGTCATTCCGGTGTTGGTGATTCAGTTGTTTGATGAGTTGCTCTTACTTCCTGTCCAGACATGGAACTCCATGGTACTATTTTGCATGTGAGTGATTCATTTGTTTCATGAGTTTTTCATTTCAAGACCGGAAGTAAGCCAGTCAAGTGAGATAATACAGTATATGTATGTATGTGTGATTTTACTAGTTTGAAAAACTATCCAAATACTCAAGTCACAGTGACTAATTCTTGTGTATATGGTTATCCAGAGACTTTTTATGTCCAGCTACTCGAAGCTTAATCTGATGTGTGCAATTAATTCTAAAATAAATGTTGGAATCACTTGAACTGTCTTAAGAGCCATCAAGCTGTTTATCCACTTATGTACACATTAATATCTCCATAAGAATTGGACCAAACACATTTTTGGTTCTGTTATGTGCGTCATGAATTAAAACCTTTTCCAGTCCAGCGAGCTGCGACTTACCTACATCTTTTGTAACATCGAGCGGTTCGTGAATAGGAGTCGTCACGTACAAAACCCTTGAACCAAACGTGTTGTAAACTCACATTTCTTTGTTTGTCTTCAGGTTTGACGGTAACTTCAACACCAACGTGTGCAAGACCATCTGCTGCGACAGACTTTCACCCAACGTCAACAGTCGGGCGTTCAACCCGGGTCGAGACCTCAACTCAGGTTTGTCCTCCGAGCCGAAACACAGTACATGCAAGTTTTAATCCTCAATGAGGTTCTCTTGTTACTTCTTGGCATGCATTTATGCTCCACAATATTCCAGTGGACCTAAGCTGGTCAGAACATCATCTGCATTGCACATGTGCACCTGTGTTTGATTTAAGATCCGACCACAGCTTGTGTTCACTTGCCATCACTTTTGCAGCTTAAGTTGCAGTTGCAGTACTGCCATCAGTGTCACTAGAATATTGAAAAGTTTAATTTGAAATGTTGCAACTTTTACTTTCTTTATTGAAATGTTTTTAAACAATTGAATTGAATAATTTCTATATTGAAAGGTTACATTTGTTGTTGTTTTAAAAATTGAATTTAAAATAAAATAAAAGTAGTTTTTTTTTTTTTTACAATTATATATTATATTCTAATTAAAAAGCATATTTTTTAAATATATATATTTTTCTCATTTGTAACCTTTGAAATTCAATATATATATGCAAGTATAATAGTGCCACAAGAAAATACTACAGTATAGATCTACTGGATCGAACTTTCAGCCAATCCTGCAACACCGACTAATCACGTGACAACTAAAGGACGGCCGCATCAATTTAAGAAGAAAGAGAGATTAAGTTATTTAGAGACACTTCCCTTCTCTCTGCAAAATTATTTATAGATTTGACCATGTTCCTCATCTGCGGACCCATTTCTGCCGACACCTCTCGACATCCCTCCCGGCTCGTCTCTCCTCACGCCATTCATAATCAGCGCCATTCATATCCCGTCACTATGGCCGGGGTCTTCAACCCTCCTCAGGTTACCCAGACGACTCCAATCTCCTCTCACTCAGCCCTCCTTGACCCGCCTGCTCCCCACACATTCATCTTGTCCTGCTGGTCTCAGCCCAGTCTAAACACGCCACCACGACGAGGCCGGGGAGGGTGAGGGATAATTAAGAGGCAGAAGATGATGAATGAAGAGGGACTATTTTTTTCATAGGGTAAAGTTGAACGCCACAATGGAGATGCCAGCAGGTGGGAGGGAAATGATGAAGTGCTGCTGATTAGAGCGATGTTTTCTTTTTATACACCTTATCTATTCTGTCTTTTTCCTCATTATTCATCCAACTTTGTGTTTTGTGGTGAGAGAAAGAGAGAGGAATGAAAGTGTAAGAAAAGCAAGACAGAATATCAATATCAATATATGGATGGAGTACCTGCTGGTAGTTTCTACAGAACTGTCAATATTTGTGCTTCATAAGATCCCCTAAAATGTTGACAAGACATGGAATCATACAAAATTTAATTTTCGGGTTTCAAAGAAAGCTTTGTATGGTAATAACTTTTCATCGTTGACATTAACAGACATATTCCAATATTTGTTTTGAAGGTGTGTCCTATAACATGTTCCAAACTCAAGTACAAATCCGGCTCGCCATGTCACATCCTTTAAATCAATAAACCCTTTGGCTCCTGACAGAAAACACTTACTTACTATTACACTTAATCAGCAAAAAAATGAAAAAGATTTGTTTTTCACTTAGTTTCACTAGTTTAAAGGTTTATTTTGAGTAAACTTCACTGAAAACCATGGGCACAGAAAACTGTTACTTCAGAGAAAATACCATCATTTTTGAAAACGTATGTTCTCAGACAGTAATAATCAATTGAAACAGAATTTGGAAGGTGAATGTTTTTGCTTCCCAATAATTATTGTTTTTTTTAAAGTTCCATAAACATAAGCTTTTATTCTGCCCGTGACTTTGTTGTTTTGGCCTCTTGTGGGATTGAGCTCGACACCTTTGTTGTATAGTGTAAAGATCTATACAAAGTCATGATGCGACTTCAAGATCTTGAAGTTCACAGTACTTTCCTGCTAGAATTGCTCGCCTAAATGTCTTAAGAAAAATGTGTCTTCAAAAGTTGTTTGACGTTTTTGAGAAAGAGCCTTGAAATGATATGCTACACATTAAAGTTGCATCAAAATAAAGATGGGGAGGATTGAAGTGAGGTAAAGCAAATTAACTAACAATGCTGCTAGTGGATTTATTGATCAGAAATGGATTATATATCTGAAGCGTGATTGAAGCTGTTGCTTTGTTCTGGATGTTCCCGAAGGAGAGTTCCAATAGAATCAGAGCGTATCTGTGTTTACATAAGTCCAAGAATGGAACCATGTGTGTTACTCCGGCCGGCCAGTCCGTGAGCGTCTTCCAAGCAGATCTAAACATTAGTGGCAGAGTGGAAACGTGTCGGCTGACGGCTGTATATAGAGCTCTTCTCCCACTATCAACACATCTGAGTGGTTCCTGTTTATGAGAGGCTCAGGTGGACGTGTGTGAAGGGATGATGTGCCATGAACCAATGAACCAATGAACTAATGATCATGTTCAGCTGCATGAAGAAGAAAACACTCATGAAGAGTTTATACAGAGGTTTGGATCAGAACTGAAATGTCAATGTTAATGACCGTAAGATACATGAGATTTTCTCCCCTGAAGAGAAAGATAAGATAATATTTCTTTACTTTAATATGATATGATATAGAAAATGTTGGTTCCTTATCTTAGACACTGGCGTCTTCATTCGTCATAAATATCAAGATGAATTACAACATTAATATCCTTTTATTTGAGGCAGCCATATGGAGGGAGCCACATAAAATTACTCAGCAGGTCATATTTTGTTACTTGACTTACGGATAATGTGTCTTTTCCAGTGCTGGCCGACAACCTGAAGTCAAATCCCGGGATCAAGTGGCAGTACTTCAGCTCAGAGGAGGGAATCTTCACCGTCTTCCCTGCGCACAAGTTTCACTGTAAAGGAAGTTACGAGCACCGCAGCAGGTTTGTACCTCAAGTTTACGGCCCGAAGCGTCCTCACTCGTACGTTACCTCGCACAGGCTGGATCCAGAAGCATGTTGATGTCAGACTCTTGACCACACACACACTTGCGCTGCAGGAATGTGGCCCGGCACCACTAAATCCTGCTGGAATCTAACACCTACGGGGTTTTACATCAGAGACCACCAATGAAAGACCCTTCTTTCTCTTTGCTCTCTGCCATCTAGTTGTTTTGTGGACTCGTGAAGGCCACGGGCAGATTCACAGCGCTGTTCCACCTCTGTGTTTAGCAAACACAAGGATCAGTTGGCAGTTCATATCAAGTCGATATCTATACATGTTTCACTACACAAATCACTATAGTTGACCATCTTCAATGTTTCCTGTTATTCCCCTTATTTTTACTTTAATATTTTTTATTGGTACTGTTATTATTGTTGGACATGATGAGATAATGAAAACTAAACTATTTAAAAAACAGAAAATGAGTATATTTTTTATTTTAATACAAAATATGACCAGATAAAAGTCTTTTTTTCTTTTTATACACAAGACCTCTCAACAAAGTTAGATCGTTTTGCCTTATCAGTCGCTGCTGATGTGTAATTTCTTGAGTTTCTCAAATAAGATTTTGCTCATTTTCTAGGATTATGGAAACCCACCATACGTTAGCATGTAGCATACATTAGCATGTCATCGGGCTACCATTATAATTATTTACAAAATAAAAGCCTCATTTGCATTTGTTTTGAATCGAGTGAGAATATCTTTCTGGATTTGTTTTCTCTTCCTCGAAAAAAGCTCCTTTAAAACTTAAGTCATAATGGAAATGAATGCAACTGCTGTCTCCAATCCAGTGGAGGTCTAAAGGAAAAGTTACCCACCATCTTTAAAATAATAGCTAGACTTGAAATCACAGAAAATATTTATATTTAAAATCCTATTTTAATGGTAAAAAAATTAGCTGCTGACCAAATGTGGTATTTCATACTTGAGTGACCTCGGGTTTGTATGATTTGAGTCGATGGATCAGTGTGGTCTCTGTCTTGCAGACCCGTGTACGTGGCCGCGGTGCGACCTCAGTCCAAACACATTGTCGTGATGGTGGACCACGGTGCGTCTTTAACAGAAACACAACTTCAGATTGCGAGGGACTCTGCGCTGGTCATTCTGAATGCTGTAGATGAACACGACAAGGTGAGTTGATGAGAAGCTTCTCCTGACGATGGTCCACTAACCCGTGCTCCATCTTAGATCTCCATCCTGTCGGTGGCGGAAACCGTTCGCTCGTGTACTCTGGACCAGTGCTACAAGAGTCTGCTGTCTCCGGCCACCAGTGAGACCAAGAGGAAGATGAGCACCTTCATCTCGAATATCAAGTCCTCTGAGAGCACCACACAACACGCGGCGGGATTCCAGAAAGCTTTCCAGCTGCTCCGAAACACCAGCAGCCTGAGCAAGCACTGCTCAAGTAGGAAGAGTCATAATTCTCCAAAAACCGCTCCATCTTTATTGTTAACATGAGGGTTTTTGATCTCCTCCAGCCACCGACATGATCATCATCTACCTGTCTTCTGGAGTCACATCCAGAGAGTCATCGGAGCAGGAGAAGAGAGCGACGCTCAGTGTGGTCCGAGAGGAAAATAAGCTCCTCAACAACTCCGTGATGATCCTCACCTACGCTCTCATGAACGGTACGTTGGTGTGTAGTGCTCGTGAAGTGGTGAAGCCTAAATTGTCTTTGTTCCTCCATATGTGCATCTTTGATCCCCCACCAAGCCTGTGCATGCATCAGTCGTCCATTTAGACTTACATCAGAGATGTAAATTTGGTTCACCTGAAAGACTTCAAAGAGTGCGTCTGTGTTAGTGATGAGTTCTGTATTTTTCACTGTATCATATTCATGTACGTCTGCCTATTAATGTGAGACACTATTTCCACTTAAGTCGGGATCTGAGAATTTTTTTAAATATCATCATGTGTCTCTTTGAGTAGATGAAACTGATGAAGATCAGGGAGATCCACAGCGATTAATCTACGAGGCCCTTATCATTGAGAATCGGTACAAGAACATGGCAGACTCGTATAGATGGATAGATGTTCCATTCATTTGGATTCTCAATTGCAAGAAGATAACA
Source organism: Callionymus lyra (assembly GCF_982586985.1). Classification (NCBI taxonomy): domain Eukaryota; kingdom Metazoa; phylum Chordata; class Actinopteri; order Syngnathiformes; family Callionymidae; genus Callionymus; species Callionymus lyra. The sequence goes on along the minus strand of NC_141819.1, from coordinate 37,184,909 downwards.
CGTAAATTTAAAATGTACTACTCACTTGCTTTTGATCAGGTTGATGTCGAGTGGCTGAGTTTGTAGTACATGCAACCCCAGTGTGGTTATAACTGGAGGCACCTACTGAGGCTGTTACACGCTGGCATGGGCATTTACCTTGGCACTTCAAGAGGGTTTGGAATCTCTTCCACTCTGGATTTGCTTATTGACCCAGACTTTACTTGTACGCTGCCGTTTCTACCAAGCCATGAAAGGGTAGCGTCTAAGGCCTTAAGGTTGGGGTGTCCGGAACCTTTGCACTCTATCCTTTTGGAGTCACTAGGTGGCGCTTTTCTACTTCACAATTGTGCTTCCATCGGCTATGCTACCTAGGCCCACTGGGCGGGGCCGTCATAACATTGTGAGGCAATGGTGTACGTACTAGAAACTAAAAGGTCTGGACCTCATCCACTGTCAAACTTTTTGAACCTGCATACTATAGTCCTTTTGCATTTGGAGGGGTTTGTTGGTTAGTTTTGTTTAGGGAGTCTTGCTGAGTCACTCTTCAGTGACGTCACTCTCTGACCAATTCTTGTCAGGCAGTTGCTTGACGTCACCTTTTTAGTACCCAAGACTAGTTGGTGTAAATAGATTGAGTACTTGATATTGTTCCTCCTCGTGACTCCATTGTTCATCTGGAAGATTCCAACGCCCTCATGAACTCTGGGTAGTGATTGAAAGAACAACACTGGTGAAACAATCGGCCAAAATGAGCTTTCTTGACAGAGAGGAGAGTCATCGTGGGGAGACTCAAAGTATTACCACTGCTTCTCTATATCCAAAGAACACCATGGTATTCTCCCAGAGGAGTACTCTCCGGGGAGAGCTACATCCCACGCCACCATGACCCGACCTCAGATAAGCGGTTAAAGATGGATTATTGTAGTTTATTCTCTCGGCATAACAAGCATTACATCTGGATTCTACCGTTAATCCTGTCAATGATCGTAAACGGTCAGACATCTTGGCCTCTATCTCACCCAGCTGCTGCAGGAATTCCCGAATGTTCCAGGTGACAGCTGTAGGGCTCACGGTTATCTGCCGTCTTCCAAAGCAAACTGCCGAGCGTGCAGCGACATTTCAGTTGCATATTTCCTCCGAGGTGATGAGGGATTTATTTGTGTCATGATCTCTGACGAATGACATTTTTGGTTTGGCACTCGTGCGGGATTGTCGGAACAAAGCCGTGGAGATTACAGAGCCAGGTCACAAGTCTGGACCCGTCCGCCGGGGGAGATCTCCCACTCCAAATCACTTCGCTTGTTAAGTCACAGTCGCATAATCTCGTTACATTTACAGCCCGGCTCGCAACACACACAGTCTGTAAGGCTGTCGCGGAGGATGTGTTGGTTTGCTGTGAGAAACTTCAAATATGGTAACAGATATGTTTGAATTCTGAGCTGGTTCTCGCAGATTCAGATCAGATAATTTTCACACATTAGTAAAGACACAACAAAAGAAGACACGCACACTAAAACCTAGACCTGGCAATTCAATTTCCGTAGGAGCCAAACTTTATACAGTGACTCTTGCGAGGGGCCATCAAGCAAGAGTAACGGAGTCAAAATAATAAAATCAAGTAATAATCTATTAAGTAATAATTATTTAACTTTAATGTACAAAACGTTTTTTTCTTAAATATTTTATAGAAAGAAACTAAAATTACAAAAGCCGAGGACAGATATGTTAAACAAAAACCCTACTGTCATGTTTAGAGAGCAGTTATACATTAAATAAATAAATATATAATTGTTGGTTCTTTCATGATCTTTGACTTTGACCACATATATAGATGAAAAGGGCGCATGTGGCTCCTGGGCTGCACTTTTCCCAAATCTGACCTAGCCACACACACAAATGCAAAGGAATACATACACTGTAGCACACAGACCTGTAAAAACAGAATTGACCATCTTCGTTTTCTTACCTTCAACGTGCATCATCCTCTTGTACCTCCAGAGGGCGTTACGGGGCTGAAGGAGTTGGCCTTCATGAGGGACCTAGCCGAGCAGAATTCGGTCAAGTATGGCGTCTCTAGAGCTTCCGATCGGGACCGCCTGTCCATGGCTGCGGCGTCCGGGTCGGCCCAGGCGATGCCCGTGATGAAGGGAAGCATGATGGTTCTGAACCAGCTCAGCAACCTGGAAACCTCCGTGGGCCGCTTCTACATCAACCTGCCCAACCGCATGATCGACCTGGCTCGCTTCAGCCTGCCGTACTCCGACCCCATGGGAGACGGTGAGTGGACACGTTCTCTGGATTATAGGAAGACACATAAACTTCATCAGTTTTATGTCCAGTCAATTTTTATTTGATGTATTTGAAGAGAGTGCTTCATGTTCTTGCAGGTTTCATCATGACGGTGAGTCGGCCATGTTACTTCGGGAACTTGCTTCTTGGCGTGGTCGGCGTGGACGTGAACCTGGCGTACATCCTGGAGGACGTCACCTACTACCAGGACTCTCTGGCCTCCTACACGTTTCTCATCGACAACAAAGGTCAGAGCCAAGTCTCCTTCTGCATCTCTAAAAAGTCTATTTTAAATGTTTTTTTTATTTGTGTTCCATAATGTATATGAACTTTGACTCTGTCAGATGTTTCTCTGGGTTAAAAAAGAAAAAAAAAATTCCCAACTAGTTGTAATTATATAGTAGAAAATATAGATCATTGATTAAAATGTATTCAATATAATACAAATAAAAATATTGACATTTTGATCATTTATAAAAGTAATCTTTTAACTCTTTGTATATGTTTATACTTGCGTTTTTTATTTATTTAAAAAAACCATAATGTAAAACTGTAAAGACAGTTAAGATCTATATTTACCATAATTCAATGAAATGTAATAGACTATCTAAAACGGGGGAAAACACGATAATGTGACTATTTATATGAAACCCTATAAACTGTTGTTGGAAAATAATATATGAAAGGTCACCTGTTTTCAAAGATGAGTGTGTATATTATGGTGGTTATTTTGAGACTGCTTGCGTCACAGAAATCCAAATTTTTGGCCATTAAAGCAAATTACTGTTACACATGTTATATTGTATTTGCAGCTGATCCACAGTCACTGTTGTCAAAAGATCTTTTTATTTCCTTAATGTTTGCTGTTGCCATAAATATGCCGTCTAATTATAGTTTATTACTTTGCGCCACAAATATCAACAAACGACTGCTATTAAAGGTATTAGCTGCTGTTTGAATGGCCAGAGGGCGAGTGGAGCAGCTGTGAAGATTCTGGCTGCGACTCAGAATTCAAATTCAGGCCGAATCAGGGGGAAAACAAGACGTGGTTATAATTTTACACCAAAAGCTCTGAGGAATGTGTTCTCAATTGACTTTTAATCCATTCTCTGTTACCAATTATTCAGAAGAATATTGGATACATATTGATGCTTTTTACTTTTGTCCTTAAATCTTTTCTGCTCCGTTAGTATCATACACACAGAAACAGTCTAGATAAATTACTTTAAATAAGTAAGTTAATTTGTATAGAAAATCAATATATTGCTGTGGGATATTAATACGGTATTGTGAAAAAAATTGTGATATTCAAGTGTATTGATTATTTATCCACCCCAACTACATACTGCACTATTTGAATGTTCTCTCAGGATACACCCTGATGCACCCGTCGCTGACGCGTCCCTACCTGATGACGGAGCCTCCCCTGCACACCGACATCATTCACTACGAGAATATCCCAGGTTTCCCTGCAGTGAGACAGAACATCCTCAGGTGGGCTGCACAGATTTTTAAAGTCCCTCACCAGAGAGGAGTCCGTTTTGAAGAGGTTTTATCCGTGTGTCTGCAGTCTGCCGCTGGGCAGCCAGGTCATCGCTGTGCCGGGGAACTCCTCGCTGTCCTGGCACGCCAACAGACTCCGGGACAACAGAAAGTCCGCGTACAACGTCAGCTACGCCTGGAAGCTGGTAGGTGCCCTGGATGGAGGAGTGGATTCGAGTGGAACATGAACCTAACAAACCTCTTGCCACAGGTGCAGGACACGTCCTTCATCCTCTGCATCGTCTACATACAGCCGGAAATCCCCGTCAGACAGCTGAAGAACTTCAACACGGCGCCCAGTTCCAAACTTCTCTACCACCGTCTGGACCTCCTGGGTCAGCCCAACTCCTGCCTTCACTTCAAGCAGCTCGCCACCGTCGGTAAGATCCAGTCTGTCGTCCAGGGAAACGTTTATTCTCGCTTTTTTCCCCCCTTTCGCGCTTGACGTCTTTTCTCGTTCCCAGAATCCCCTACTGTGATGTTGGCGCCCGGGAGCTTCCCCTCACCCTACGAGCACCTGAGTCAGCCCGAGACCAAGCGTATGGTGGAGCACTACACCGGCTACCTGAGCGACAACACCGGCTTCCTCGCCAACCCTGGACTCAAGGTCAGACTCTCTCCGCCCCCCTCGCTTCAGCCCCTTCCTTTCCCTGGCTATTCAGAGCCCTGTGTCTTTAAGACGGGGATGAACCCCCATGTGGTTTTGGCAGTCTGGGTGCATTCTTGTCTCTGTAGCGGAGGTTGGGGGGGCCGACGGGGTCGAGTTTGAACTCGGATTCCCAGGAAAGTCTTAAAGGCCGTGTGGAGTGACCTCATCACCTCTTTCAAACGGCTCAAATACTTTTGCTGAGCAACTTCTCGGCTAGTTTTCGGGGTTCATAAAGCACTTTGAGTCGTCGCATGAATAGTTTTAATCAGACTTGATGTTAACAAGCAGAGTTTATTCACTTTTCCAGACCAAAAGGATCAATTTGGTAGTCCAGATGCAACTCACTGTTAAATATTTTACAATAGATCTGCATCATTAAAAAATGAAGCAAATACAAGAAACCAATAAGAATTATGTTCTAAAGTATATACATACCATATTTGGGGGATGCTGGGCCAAACTTACATTTTCACAAATAAATCGACAGTGATACTTATAATCCTTTGAAACGTATGTTTAATTCTGCTTCTACTTCCTGACCTCAAACCGATTTTACGTTGTTCCTGGTGCTCAAAAATCTGTCAAAATGTTTTAGAACGACTGTGTTCAGCTATGAAGCCTCACCGAAAGGCTTTTTGGTACAACTCCGAGAGGCTACTTAGTATTACTCCACGAGGCTTGGTTTAAGCATTGCTTTGTAATACTACTCCGTGAGGCTCCACTGTAAGCAAGGCTTTGTATTATTACTCCGAGAGGTTACTTAGTATTACTCCACGAGGCTTGGTTTAAGCATTGCTTTGTAATACTACTCCGCGAGGCTCCACTGTAAGCAAGGCTTTGTATTATTACTCCGAGAGGTTACTTAGTATTACTCCACGAGGCTTGGTTTAAGCATTGCTTTGTAATACTACTCCGCGAGGCTCCACTGTAAGCAAGGCTTTGTATTATTACTCCGAGAGGCTACTTAGTATTACTCCGCGAGGCTCCACTGTTAGCAAGGCTTTGTATTATTACTCCGAGAGGCTACTTAATATTACTCCACGAGGCTCCACTGTAAGCAAGGCTTTGTATTATTACTCCGAGAGGCTACTTAGTATTACTCCGCGAGGCTCCACTGTAAGCAAGGCTTTGTATTATTACTCCGCAAGGCTACTTAATATTACTCCGCGGGGCTCCACTGTAAGCAAGGCTTTGTATTATTACTCTGCAAGGCTTTGTAGTATTACTCCATGAGGCTCCACTGTAAGCAAGCTTTGTAGTATTACTCCGAGAGACTGCTTAGTATTACTCCACGAGGCTTCGTAGTATTACTTTATGAGGCTCCACTGTAAGCAAGGCTTTGTATTATTACTCCGCAAGGCTACTTAGTATTACTCCGCGAGGCTCCACTTAAAGCAAGGCTTTGTATTATTACTCAGCAAGGCTTTGTAGTAATACTCCATGAGGCTCCACTGTAAGCAAGCTTTGTAGTATTACTCCGCGAGGCTTCGTAGTATTACTCCATGAGGCTCCACTGTAAGCAAGGCTTTGTATTATTACTCTGAGAGGCTACTTAGTATTCCTCCGCGAGGCTCCACTGTAAGCACGGCTTTGTATATTACTCTGAGAGGCTACTTAGTATTTCTCCGCAAAGCTCCACTGTAAGCATGGCTTTGTATTATTACTCTGAGAGGCTACTTAGTATTACTCCGCGAGGCTCCACTGTAAGCAAGGCTTTGTATATTACTCCGCAAGTCTACTTAGTATTACTTCATGAGGCTCCACTGTAAGCAAGGCTTTGTATTATTACTTCGCGAGGCTTCGTAGTATGACTCTTTGAGGCTTTAGTAGTATTACTCCACAAAGCTTTATAGTATTACTCCATGAGGCTCCACTGTAAGCAAGGCTTTGTAGCATTATTCCACATGGTTTTGTAGTAGTACTCCGCGAAGCATGTAGTCTTACTCAGTGAGGCTTTGTTGAATTACTCCACGAAACTTCACTGTAAGCAAGGCTTCATAGTATTACTCCGCATTGTTTTGAACTATTAGTTTGTGAGGCTTCGTAGTATTACCTGCAAGGCTTCATAATATTATTCTGCAAGGTACCACTGTAAACAAAGCTACGTAGTATCACTCCTTGAGGCTTTGTCCCATAAACTTTGTAGTATTACTCCATGAGGCTTTTTAATATTACTTCACAAGATTTTGTAGTATTACACTACAAGGTTCAGTTGTTTTACTTCATGACGCTTCGTAGTATTTCTACTTAAGACTTCTAGGTTCTACTCTGTGAGGCTTCATAACCAGTAGCTGCTCTGCAGTTGTCAGTCTTGCAGTACAAAGACAAACAATGAGAACTGGGGAATAATTCTTCTTCTCTTTCACTTACCTCTCTCCTCCTGCTCTTCTCTCAGCCGTCCATCAGGAACGACGTGATGGCGACCAGCCATGTGACGGACACATGGATGACGCTGATGGAAATGAGCAGCCTCAACTGCTACATTGTGCGGCGCTACATAGCAACGCCCAGCGGGGTTCTCCGGATCTACCCGGGATCACTGATGGACAAAGCCTTCGACCCGACCCGGAGACAATGGTGAGCCTCGAGTCCTGGGCTCAGAGTATTTGTGTGTCGCTGCTGTTGTGTAGCAGGTGTGTGTGGGTCATTGGTTGCTGTGATGTATTGGAAAAGTTAACTTTTAGTGTGTTGTAGTGTTAAAATCTGAGCAAAGGGTTGTGTTGTGGTGTGTAGATGTGTCTGCATTTAGTTTTAGCATCTGTGTGTCAGAACACGTGTGTAGTAGTGTGTAACATAGATGTGTGTTCAACTTTAAATGGTTGATATTCTGGTGTGCTTTTGTGTACAGATATGGAGAAGAATTGTGTGTTTGTTTTTTTAGGGAAGGTACGTGTAGGTGTGTGTGTGTGTCAGAAGTGTGTGTTTTGGTTGGGGAAGTTATGTCTGGGTCTGAACAGTGTATTTTGATGTCATATTAGTGACTGTGTAGCTCTGATGTGTGTGTTGTGTGTATACAAACGTGGATCACACACTTCCATCAGACGGTGATCACACTCTGACTTCCTGCAGGTACCAGCACGCTGTGGCCAACCCGGGCCTGATCACCTTCACCGGGCCGTACCTGGATGTGGGCGGGGCCGGATATGTGGTCACCATCAGTCACACCATCCACGCATCCAGGTGACGCCACTTGACCTTTTCACAAAACCAAAAAAAATCATGTATCTAGTCATTGGAGTCATTAATTGAAATGTTCCCTGCAGCTCTCAGATGGCTCCAGGCTACGCTGTGGCAGTGATGGGCATCGACTTCACCCTGCGCTACTTCTACAAGGTCCTCCTGGACCTGCTGCCCATCTGCAACCAGGACAAGGGCAACAAGATCAGGTACTAACAGATTTTGAAATATCAACAATTCTTCATCAAAATGTGTGGCTTTAGTTTTCCTTCTTTGTAAAGTTTTTGTGGCGTCACTACTATGTTTGTCTCATATCTTTGTCATTTTTCATTTTTGTGTGTATTTTGGATGAGGTTTTTGTGTGCGTTTTTTCTGTTTGTGTGGTGCATGAATGTTTTGTATTTTTACTGACAGTGAATTATTGGTTTTTCTTTACATACATTGTTATTTACTATTTGTGTTGTGTGCATTTTGTGTGTGTGTGGGATTATGTTTTTAATGTATATACATTTTGTTTAAGTTTAAACCTGCAGTCTTGTTTTTCAATCTTTCTTTTTGTTGTGTTCACTTTGTCTGCTTTTTTTTTTGCTTTTCATGTTGAACTCAGAATTTTTTTTGTATTTTTAGTTTGTGTTTGTGAGATTAATTTGTTTGGGTGCGGTGTGTTTTATTCGTCTGTGTGTTAATGTGGCATAAAAGAAAATACCTGTGTGTGTTTTTTGTACTTTTTAAATGTTTTTAGTTTTTGTGTTCTGTCCGATTTATATGTTTTGTGTGAAGTGTTTTAATATGTTTTTCTTTGGGTTTGTTCTTTGTGTATTTGTATTTTTGGGATTAGTTTGGATTCTAGTTTTTATGAACATTTTGTTCATAGTTTTAGGTCTTTGTCTAGAACTTTTAGAAACTTTTCTTTAAACTTTTGCATTTGTTTTAACTTATATTTCTATTTGTTTTTTAATTTTTTGGGTTTCGATAAAAAATGTATCTTGGCTAAAAGTGGACGCTCATAGAGTAGAATGTACTGTTTAAAATCCGAAATATGTATTTTTAATAAAGGGAGTAAAACATTGGGACGTTTTAAATCCATATATCTTCATGGTGTTTGTGTAGCTAATCACTATTGTGTGCGTTTCAGGTGCTTCATCATGGAAGACCGAGGCTACCTGGTGGCTCACCCCACCATCATCGACCCCAAAGGTCACGCCCCGGCGGAGCAGCAGCACATCACTCACAAGGTTCTTAGCAGCTCAGATGAAGAGTCGAGTCATCGCTTGCTCTTCCTGACGGAGTGTGTTTGTGTTCAGGAGCCACTCGTAGCCAACGACATCCTCAACCATCCCAACTTCGTCAAGAAGAATCTGTGCAACAGCTTCAGCGACCGCACCGTGCAGAGGTTCTACAAGTTCAACACCAGCATTCTGGTGAGATTCAAGGAACTAGCACCTGTACTACACTGAGCTACACTTATTGTGCGACAGGGACATCTTGTGGTTGGTCGTGGTGTTGCACCTTCTTTTAAAAAATAATTTAACATGGACAGCGAAATGTAAGAGGTTATGACACATTAGGTATGCATTTAAAACAGGAATATTTGATGGATTAAAAAATGTAATATCACTGTACAAACAAACATTATTATATTATATTTTCAACAAACAAACTTTGAAATACAACAAAAGTTAAAATATCAATGATAGAGAGAAATAATAGCAATATTTATAATCTTATTAAATCTTTTTTTTTTTAAAGGTAAGCAAACACCAGAATAAAAACTTAAGAGTAAATACTTAAACTGCTTTAAGTTAACATACAATGAAATATATAAACGGTAGAAAGATGCATCCAATATGAATACATGTAAGCTCTAATTCTGAAGTATTAACCTGCTACTTTTGATGTAATTGTATAGCAATTCAATGTATCCAATAGTGGATAAACACGGATCTGTGCAAAGCAGGTAAAACAAAATTAACTAATTGTATTGTAAAGCCTTAAATATGCTATAATTTTTATATATTTCTTTATTATATATTATTATATTATTATTCTTATTTACCAAGAAGAAAAATGATTTAAACAGTGCATTTAAAGAAAGAAAACGGCTGAATTAACTAAAGATACGTTTGTTGTCAAAGGGAATAAAATGGTTTTGTGATTTAAGAAAATGTGAAAAACATTTGACTGTCTTATTTTCTAGTTCAGCTGTATTAAATATGGATGTGATTGTTCATCACAGGGGGATCTTACCAACCTGGTCCACGGCAGTCATTGTTCCAAGTATCGTCTCACCCGCATCCCGGGCACCAACGCCTTCGCTGGCATCGTCAACGAGACGTGCGACTCTCTGGCCTTCTGCGCCTGCAGCACCGTGGACAGACTCTGCCTCAACTGCCACAGGTAGCTACGACCGCCTCACACCGAGCTGGAGATGATAATCCCATGTGTTGACTTATTCTCTTCAGGCTTTAATTTTGATCAACGTGATGTCATGTCTGACTCAGAATATCATTTTTTTCTAGAATGGAGCAGAACGAGTGCGAGTGTCCGTGCGAGTGCCCCCTGGAGGTTAACGAGTGCACAGGCAACCTCACCAATGCTGAAAACAGGTTGGTTTTCTCTTCTAATTATATTTATCAGTTTGTAAAATTGAAGATTACATCAAAGTAATACATTTATTTCTTAAACCAGCATCTTTTTGTTAATGTTGTAAAATTGCTGTAAACTGGGCAATAAAAGTAATGATATTGTTGATAATCAGGGGTGTCAGGAAAAATGGATACACTTGAATAAAGCTGTTTTTTTCACAATGCTATATCATTAATCAACAGCACCTTATTGGTATTAACATTTTTAAAAATGTGTATATATATATATTTTTTTCTTTTTTATTGTTCTTATTATTTTATGAATTGGCTCATATTTAAATGAAGTGTGTATAATTTGTTTTGTTTTTTTTACAATTACAAAAGCAAATATTCAAAGTGTTTATTCCTTTTTGTGTTTCTAGGGAATTGTATATTGTGTATATATATATGTATATAGTTATGTTATATACTGTTACTTAGCATCTCAGCTGCGGTGTTTCTTCTGGTGTCAGTCATCCTATCCTTGTCCTCTCCTCCTCTAACTCCTCTTCGTCCTCCGCCTCCTCACCTCCTCCTCTTCGTCCTCCGCCTCCTCACCTCCTCCTCTTCGTCCTCCTCCCCTTGCTCCTCTTACTCCTCCTACTCCTCAGCCTCCTCCTTGTCCTCTGCCTCGTCCTCCTCATCATCTTCGTCCTCCTCCTCGTTCTCTTCATCCTCCTCCTACTTGTCCTCCGCCTCCTCGTCCTCCTCTTCGTCCTCCTCCTCCTCCTCTTACTCTTCTTACTCCTCCGCCTCCTCCTACTACTCCGCATCCTCCTCGTCCTCCTCCTCTTCGTCCTCCTCCTCTTCGTCCTCCTCCTCTTACTCTTCTTACTCCTCCGCCTCCTCCTACTACTCCGCATCCTCCTCGTCCTCCTCCTCTTCGTCCTCCTCCCGTCAGTTCTTGTGACAGCTCGTCACTGCTTCAAATGTCAATCCCTCCTTCATATCACAAAGACCTGTAATTATCATTTCCCTCCTGTCACATGATGTTGTCTCATCTTTGCATCAATTGACAGCTAAAAACGTGACGACTTTTAATGCCACTGAGTTTCTCTTTTGTCGCACACAATCATGTTTGGTGTCGAGGCGTTGACGGCCGCCGTCAGCAGATCTTTGTGTTTGTCGTCACTTTCTGACAAGAGCGCTAACTGGTCTGCTTCACGTTCCTGCAGGAACCCCAGCTGCGAGGTCCTCCAGGAGCCCGTCAGCCTGAACGTGATCGACCCCAGTTTACACGACACCCTGCCTCAGTGCATCAACACCCGCTGCAGCCAGAGATACAGCAGCAGGTACACATGTGCACACCTGCAGCTGCTGCTACATGCTGCACCTGAGCAGACGTTCCAGGGCGGATGTTAAATGTGGGTTCTGTTGTGCAGTGACTGTTTCGGTGTCCTGGACTGTGAGTGGTGCATGGTGGACAGCGATGGGAAGACGCACTTGGACAAACCGTACTGTGCCCTGCAGAAGGAGTGTTTCGGTGGCATCGTCGGGGCCAAGAGTCCCTACGTGGACAGTTTGGGGATTTTAGGTAAGTGATGTTGCCGGGTCAGGAGTATTGATGTTCTGTTGAAGCTTAAAGAAACTGTCATTATTCTCAGAGTCCACTAGATGGCGGTCTCTGCACTATTTTCCTTCGTTTTGAACAACTAATGAAACGTCAAATCATTTTTAAACTGATGGCGCCACCTACTGACCTCTTAACAACATGACACCGTTTTAATGACGCTTCATCAGACCATCACTAGTCAGGAGATGTTGATACATTTGCAGTCATTGTTTTTCTACTTCCCGTTTTATCAAGTTAGATGTTTGGCCTCTTTTTGTAACACTTTAAAAGGTGTCTTAGGTTTGAAGAAAATGTTTACAGTGCTTTAGATGGAACTTTTTTATTGTTCACTATTAGCTATAAAAAAAACATTATCTCATTCTAACATCCAACTATTTTATAGAATTATTCATTTTGAGAGTATTATTGTCCACTGAAATAAAGTAAAAAACATCTTGTAATAAAAACATATTTCTATTAATCTTGTGATATTTATATATTTTTATTTTTTAATCTCTTAACCCTTGTTATCTCTGGGTCAAGGTGAACAACCTCCCTGGCTTCCATAAATACATGTGCAGTGGTGGAGGTCGTTCACCTTGACCTAGAGGCAACACAAGGGATACTATGAACACATTTGTTTTCAGACCTTTGGGCCCCTTGACCCTGAGATAACAGAAGGGTTAAAGGCTCAAAAAGCAAAAAATATTAGAAATGGAGTAATACAGCATCAAATAGCATTTCTTGTTAAATAGCTTGAGGATACGTTCATGGTTGCTAACACCTTTTAAGTTAAAATATCTCATGTGAAATAAAAATAAAAAGAATAATAGTGCTATTGTGCATTCATTAAAATACAGCTAAAATGACCACCTCACTAAAAAGCAAACTGCTAATGGAAAACATTACTAAAATACTTCACAAAGATATTCTTTAAAATATCTTAATTTATCTTAGATGCTAACAGGTTAGCATCAATGCTTTTCTTAACTAATTCTAATTTTATCTAAGATGTAGTGTTGAATATTCCTTATTGCAAACTAAAAATCCAGAAACACAAACAAATTTAAGCTTTATAAGTCTTTTGTAGCCAGCGGATTTTCGTCTACGGGGGCAAAATAAAGTAGATTTTGAATGTATATTGATGAACTGTGTAGTGGAAATATAAAAATAATAATAATAAATAAGTAGTAGGAAGACAAGGCTTTTCGACTCTAGTGACCATGTTGTCATTTAGATAAGATTAGAATCCATGCTAACATAGTTAGCTTCCGTGCTAACATAGTTAGCTTCCGTGCTAACTCTCACCAAGTCGTGACACTGACGTTCCTCTTGTTTCTCCCGCAGACGAGGAGGTGGCGTCCATCAACATGATCAAGAGCGTTCCTGTGGGTCCTGTGGCGGGAGGCATTATGGGATGCATCATGGTGCTGGTTCTGGCCGTGTACGCCTACAGACACCAGATCCACAGACGCTCGCACCAGCACATGTCTCCACTGGCAGCACAAGGTTAGAAGTTTAGAATTTTAGATGGAATATAATATAGATTCAGGAAGGTCAGGAATTATGAGGTAATATATGGAAGTATATCAGTGTCATCGGAATATTAAATGATGGAATTTTACATTCAAATGTTAAAACTTTTTGGTTTTGTTTTCAATATTTTTAAGCATTTAATTTTTTATATTGAAATTCAATAATTTCTATCATAAGAGGTTGTTTTTGTTTTTTTAAATATATATATTTTTTTAATTCTGTATTGAAAGGTTGTATTTATTGTATTGAATAATTAAATGTAATCATTTTTACATTGAAGGTTTGAATTTGTCGTATTGTTTCCTTTAATAATTGTTCTTTATTGTAACTTAAATTCAATATAAAAAGTTTTTATTTTTATATTGATTATACACGGCTAAGAATTACAAATTTAGACAATTTGTTGTTGACCATAAATATTATAATATTAAATTCTATGTGTTAAAAGATGTATTCATTTTAAAATTTTGGTTAAGTTAATTATGAACAAGGTGATTCGATTTTTTTTTTTCAAAAGCAACAGCATTTTCATTAAAAAAAGTTCAACATTTCAAACGTTAAATTCAATGATTCACTGATACTACTTTCATACTAATGTCATGTCGCTGCTACTATCAAAGATGCAATACGTGTGTCTGCCACACGGGGGAACTGTATCCATTTGGGTTTGAACGACTCCTAGAGGTCGCAAAGTTGAATCATATTTATTTTCCTTCTTATTGACCGTTTGTATCCGTTTTCGTCCAGAAATGTCGGTGAGAATGTCCAACCTGGACAACGAACGCGATGAGAGAGACGAGGACAGTCACGAGGACCGAGGCATCAGTACGTTCGTCCTCCTGGTTCAAATGAATGATTCCACGTCTGACCCGGTTTTGAACCTTCTCTCCTCCAGTCAGCAACACTCGCTTCATCGCCGCCGTGATCGAGCGACACACGCACACGCCTGAGAGGAGGCGGCGCTACTGGGGACGCTCCGGCACCGAGAGTGACCACGGTAGGTGTTTGTGCGTCGACCGGGAGAGTCTTGGTTTAACATGGATTTTCATCATCTTTTACCATTCAGAGCCAAATGTTTTCACCTCAAAGTCCTGCTGTTAGTTCTGCTTCCATCAATCCTTCATTTAAAACGCAAGAATCTCTCGATTACAAACCTCACATGAAATTATTGTTCTGGGAGAAATAACAAATATTAATTTCATCTTCAAATATATAAATGTTAGGAAAATTTGTGATACTCACTAGAAATTGCTTTTATCTTTTAGAATAGAAAATGGTCATAATTCTGAGTTCACACTCTTAAATAGAAAAACCTTTCGATCACAAAAGTGAAAACCTCTCAATTATGAAGAATGTTTGGGTAGCAAATATTTTATGAAAATACCAGAAAATAAAACCTTGTATTACAAAAGTGAAAATCTTCTCGCTAACAAAAACCAATCAATTACAAAAATGAAAACATCTTGATCACAAAAATTAAAACCTCTCAATTAGGAGGAATGTTTAGGTAGCAAAAATGAAATTAATTAAAATATTAAAAAATAAAACCTTGTATTACAAAAGTGAAAATCTTTTCATTGAAAAAAAACGCTCAATCACAAAAATGAAAACCCCTCAATCACAACATGAAAACCTCTCGCTTACAAAAATGAAAACCTCTCAAATATGAAGAATGTTTGGGTAGAAAATATTTTATGAAAATACCATAAAATAAAACCTTGTATTACAAAAGTGAAAATCTTTTCATTGAAAAAAAACGCTCAATCACAAAAATGAAAACCTCTCGATCACAACATGAAAACCTCTCGCTTAAAAAATGAAAACCTCTTAATTATGAAGAATGTTTGGGTAACACAAATGAAATAAATTAAAATATAAAAAAATAAAACCTTGTAGTACGAAAGGGTAAATCCTCTCACTCACAAAAACCTCTCGATCACAACATGAAAACCTCTCGATCACAAAAATGAAAACCTTTTAATTATGAAGAATGTTTGGATAACAAAAATGAAATAAATTAAAATATCAAAAGATAAAACCTTGTATTACAAAAGTGAAAAACCTCTCACTAACAAAAACCTCTTCATCGTGAAAATGAAAATCTCTCGATCACAACTATATATATTCTTTTCCAATTTTTTAAAATATAATGGTAACAACTTGGACGAGTGAGTCTTTAATGAGTGCAGATGTATGTGCAGCACTTTGGTCAGCGCTGAAGTTCCTCTGGTATGAACGTGTGCCAGGATTTGTTCTGTCGTCGGCAGCATGTGATCAAAGTGCTGCAGCTCAGTATCGGCTCAGAGCATTAACTCACACATGCTTCCGTCAAGCAGCCGCCGGCTCTCGTCTCAACTCTCGTCTCAACTCACACACTCACCTGAGGAATTAAGAAATACTTTCCCAACTCGTGATCCTGAGGATGTGCTAAACCCAGAGAGAGACGTTTGAGTTTTTTTTATTTCTGACTCGATAATCTTGTTATAGCAGCAGCTGGGATTCCATTCTCTCAACCTGCAGGCGAATAAATGTAACCTCCAGTTGGAGCACGGAAGTGTTTAAGAACCATCAGAATATTGACTTATTTAATTTAACATTTCAACATGTTGAAATTTTAATTTAGTTTTTTATAGCATTTTATGATTATTATTTTTGAATAATAATCATTTCTGTAATGTTTGTATTAAAAAGTTATTTTTATTTAATAACTAATCTAATCTAATGAGTTCATGTACAGTTGTTCATTTACTTATTTAATTTAATTTTGGAACACAGAGTTAAAAAGATAATTATTAATTATTTACAAAAAATGTCTTTAATAATGGCTCTGATCTACTGCCATAATGATAAAGAAAATCTTAAACTTCTAGTCAACACGAGTTCTGAGATTAAAAAGAAGTCCTGGTGCTCTCTACTGACACCTATGGGAATCTTGTAGAATTAATCAAGAATTAACCAGTATTACACGTGTCATATTTTCAAGAATAAAATAACTATATTCTTGATAAGATACAAAATATAAATAATGGTAAAATCATAATCATAATGTAAAAAAAAACTTATTTTCTTCTATATCTTGTATATTTTTTAAATTACATTTTTTGACCTACATTTAATGTATTTATTATTTATTTGATTAGTTATTATAATTGTATGTATGTATTTTTTTAATATTGTTCTATTCAGTTTTTATCAAAGTTTTTATTTCGATCCTGTGTACACAAAAAAAATACAAATTCCCTACGAGACACGTGCGATTGTTAGCAAAAGTGTTGTGTGTTGTCACTAAACTAACTGGTTGTGTTGTCGTGTGCGTCACAGGCTACAGCACCATGAGTCCACAGGAGGACAGCGAGAATCCGCCCGGCAACAACGACCCGCTCTCGGCGGGCGTCGACGTCGGGAACCACGACGACGACATGGACCTGGACACGCCCCCCCAGACGGCGGCGCTGCTGAGCCACAAGTTCCACCCGTACCGCCACACGCACCATCACCCGCTGCACACGCACCACCTGCAGGCCGCCGTCACCGTGCACAGCGTGGACGCCGAGTGCTGAGCCAGAGTCCAGAGACTTCTTTTTATAAACACTACCATCCTGAGACGTATAGTTCAGCTCCCGCCAGGAAACCAGTCACGGATTATTGGACGCTTCACAGCGAGAACCAACGTGGACGGACGGGTCTGATCGGACGGGTCTGATCGGACGGGTCTGATCGGACGGGTCTGATCGGACGGGTCTGATCGGACGGGTCTGATCGGACGGGTCTGATCGGACGGGTCTGATCGGACGGGTCTGATCGGACGGGTCCTCCAGGATCATGCGGAGACTTGAGTTCCTCCTCGTCACGATCCTTCAGCCATGAAACAACAACAGCAGCTCATTTCTGCTTCTTAAACCTCAACATGGACTTATTTTTCTACTATTTATTTAACAGTTTTGGAGGAAGACTCACGACATTCCTCATCAGACAGAGATTTATTTTTAAGGTTTTTTTTCACTTTTTTTCACATCATACAACTTTATTTAAACATACACAGAATACAAACGATCTATTTGAGAATCAAACGTTTATTTTTATTAGATGCATTTTAAAAGGGTTTTTGTCTCTTGCCTTTAAATAAGCCCCTTAATAATAGATTTAATGATCAGTTTTTTAAAATGACGTTTTTTAACTAAATTCATGTTGGTAGAAAAAGCCTAAATTCAAGCAAAAGGGGTAGAAAAGTTAAAAAAAAAAAAAATTTTATTCAACCAGAAACACAAATATAAATATATATATATTTTTTATTTCTCCCTAATTTCACCGTAAATATACTTTTGAAATATGATTTTACTTAAATTTTGCTTTAAATTTTTCACCCCAAAAGTCGGATTCCATATATATGATGACAGTTACACACATTTTTATATAAATATATTTCATGGACATACACAAATTTTAATTGATATAGAATGAATATCTTCTAATTAAAAATAAAAAAAATACGGAACTATTTTCCTCTTTGGGATTAAAATAAACAGAGAATTATTTTAAAATTTATTGTGAATTTTTTTTCCCATTTCGATTTTTAAATCAGATTTATATCAATATTCAAGTGGATTTCTTCACTTTTATCACTAGTTTTAAACAACAAAATATTCTCCGAATACAATTTTAATTTCGTAGCAAAGCACTCGATCATAGAAGCTGTTGAGTTGTTCGCCTGAACCGACTCGCTGGTTATTCTGGCACATATTTTATTTTCTAAATCACTCAAGTCTGTTCCTGAAGCTACACATTTTTTTTTCTTCTCTCGCCATCATGACTCAAAACTGCGATTGTAAAGTTGAATTCTGGAAAAGATGCTGCTGTTGCACAGATGTTCCACACGTCTGTCAGCTCCTCTGTGTTAACCACTTTTTCTATGTGTGTGTGTGTGTGTGTGTGTCCTGCGCATGTGTGTGTGAACGTGAACACTGTAAATAACCGTGTGACTCTTCAGATGGTTTTAGGTCCATATTGGATGAACGTTTAGGTCGTAGAGTTGGACTCTCATGGCAACGGTTGCTATGTAAAACTGAAGTGAATGCTGGGTCGCATGTCGAACACCGTGTCGTCTGCAAACAAAGAAACTCTACGTGAGGCGAGTGTGTGTGTGTGTGTGTGTGAGTGAGTGTGTATCTGGGCATTCATGTTTCCTGGAGCGTGTCCTGCAGGAAGACGACGAACAAACGTGTGGAGCCAAACACACGTACTCGTGAAGGAACTCGTGGGGACCTTGTGTATCATAAAAGTTATCAAACGAAGATTTATTGCAACGTGAATGTGATAAAGTTCATTTTACACAAACTTGTGATTCTGCTTCTCATTGAATATGTGTGTGGACATTTCTGAGACATTACACAACCAGAGTGGAGGATGTTATTCATCAGATGGGGTCCAATCTATGAGTGGAGGTTCCTCAGGGATCCATTTTAGGCCCTTTTCTTTTTAAATTAAAGAATGTATTTTAAATTTTCCGTTTTATGATTATTGGTATTATTTAATATATAATTAATCTTTAATTTTTTTGTATTTTTTCAAACGTTCCCATCATGTATTTTGGCCCTCATAGCTGCACAGATGATAATGTGGCCCCTCAAGTCATTGAATAACCAACTCTGTGTTTAGCTCTTGTTCATTTGCAAAAACCTCTGCAAAGTAATCCTCGAGTTAATGGCTACGCTAAAGGAAAATGACTCAACATTGATTCCTGTTGAGCTTCTGAGAATGTATTTGTAGTGTTTTGAGTAGTTTAATGTTGTCATGTCAACAACGAAGCACTTGAACTCTTTTCGTTTTTATTTCAGCTGTTCACCAAAAAACTTGTTTTAAAAGCAGTTTAAAAATGTCGCTATAGTAGTCATCAGACAATAACACGAGAGTACCAACCTTCTTGATCCAACTTTCAGCCAATCATGCGACGCAGAGATGATCACATGATGACAGAGAAGCACTAGTTAGTCAACTTGTTATGTCGGATTCAAAACTATTTAACAGTAAGATTTTAGCTATTTGCTATTCATGGTAGTTAGTTAAGTTGTAGCGGGTGGGTCTTCACCTCGACCCAGAGACAACACAAAGGATACCACAAACACATTTGGATTCGGGCCTTTGGGTCACCTTGACCCTGAGGTAACACAAGGATTTAGGTGAAAAGCACAACACATACGGTTGAAAATATTGTTTATGGCGCCACATGTTGGAAGTATACGAGTGTCAAGTCAATAACTTTGTTTTTTTATTTTTACTGAATTGTTACATTAAGCATTGAATTATTTTACATTCAATTCAACCATTTCTATATTAACATTTAATTACAAAAAATGAATATCTTAAAAATTAATACATTTATTTTAACACATAGAAATGGACATTTTTATTCCAATAATTACAACAACAACAGAAATCTAAATTCCATGTTAAAATGTTTTTTTTTTTATTCAAAGCCTTTTTAAATTAATATAATTGTTTTGGGTATAATACTGATATACTTCTATATCATTGAATTACCTCTCTGCAATTAACCATTAATACATTTCTGAACAATGTACATTTTTGCACGACTTATTCATCGAGGACCGTCTGACGACCTTCTCTAATTTCTTACCCAAGACAAGGACTCAGGCCTGATGTTTGTGAGCAGCTCCACTGAGCTAATATTCTCCGTATGATCCAAGAAAGCTCCTCAGTGTTCTTCATCATCTGCACTTCTCTGACAGCCATCTGCAGCTCTCATTAGCCCAGCGCTTGCCTGGGAGTCTGACAGCCACTCTCGGCTCCTGCTGCATTACTTCACATTACCGTCATGGCGGGAAGTTTCGCCGATCTGGCAAAAAAAAAGAAAGCCCAATCAGATTACATCATGTGCCGCCGCCACTTACGCCGGCGGATCATCAGGAGGCGACAATGGCTTCGTTAGCCGAGCGACATCGGGTGGAGGTCAGGAGTTCACCCGAGCCGGTCGGCGCCACCGTCGTCCACGTGGTCCTGTCAGGATCTATTGAAAGCTCCGAGATCTGCTGGAGAACCACAGTGAGCCGGGGTCGTCCTCGTCTTCCTGAGGATGAGGAGCAGAGGAACACTTCAAGATAACGAGGAAGAGGAGGAACTCAAATTAAACTCTAGATGTGTTGCTGTCACGGCTTCACTCGTCCTGTGACAAGAGATTATCACTCAATTCTCATTTCCTGACGAAAGAAACTTGATTGGGAGAAAAACCAAGTTGTATTTTCTTTTTACTGAGTTTTATTTTTTATATCAAGCTATCAAGGAAGTAATTGAGTTTGATTGGCCAGCAGGTGGCAGTAGCAGTAACGCACAGTAGGCGAAGAAGAAAGTGCAGCCACGTATTGACAGAGAGCTGACAGTAGGTGGCAGAAGCGTTCTGAAACTCACTTGCACAAACAAAAAAAAGTAGTTGTCAGTTTCTACTTCAACTCTAGTGAGGAAAGAGTTAGCAATCCTTCAAAAGATCCCTGGATCCAGATGGTAATCCTAAATACCATCTGTTGATGGAACACCTTTATCAACATCAACCAGATCATTTCATTTATATTTAGTAGTTTTCCTTACATTATGCAGACACGCACATAACCTCCTTGGCAGAGGAAATGTTTCATGAATATTTATTATGGGATACTACATTAGAGCAGTGACCATTGTTGTCAAACTCCACCACCATCTTTATGAAAAGTGTGTCTGTGACAGAAAGCCTGATTCTGATCGTTATGCTGCTGATCCTGGAGGTTCATCTATATTATCTTATATTAATGTACTTTGATTTGAGCGAACCGTCCAGTGGGGCAAATAAAATCACTTGCCGGAATGGATTTTGATACATGTGACGTAGAACCTGTCTTTCCCAGCATGCTTTGATTCCTGAGTTTGAACGAAGTGCGTTGTTTTTTCTTCTTCTTCCCCCAGATTTCTCTCAGCTCGCTGTATTTCCAGGGCCTCAGGAGATCCTACAGACACTTCAGGAAATACTGGCGTATCTGAAAAATAAAGTCACCGAAGAACTTTATTGTGTCTTTCATCCAGAAAAGATCGTAGGAAGTCATCGCTGGAGGACAGATTTACTGAACTTCTGAAACTCATTGAACCTCCCTCAAATCAGAATTGTCCAAACTATGGAATTGTAATTATATTACGTTTTTTTAAGCATAGAACATTCCTTTTTGAGTAATTTAATTCAATTAAATGTATATTAAAAGTGTTACTTTGTTTTTAATAAACAATTGAATTAAATCATTTGTATATTTTAACAATTTCATCAAAACAAATAGAGTTTGATATTCCAACTCCAATAATTCCAATTTCTAATTTGATCTTTTAAAGAAGACATTTCTGAATCAAATCGTTCAAAAAAAAAAGAAGTCATGCTTAAAAACTCCCACTAAATTCTAATTAAAAAACGTTTTAAAATGTCATCACTTGAAATGTTGAACCAATCTAATTCTAATACCACTGATATACTCCCGCACCAAAATTATCAGAGACAGTAAATCAATTTGGAGACCACGCTTGACTGAGGACATGAGGATACAAATGTGTACAGGCTGTTGGTTCTAGTATCTTTGGTGACAAACGATTCTAATCAGGATGTAATGCGGTCTCAAGGCCGGTCAGCTGTTTTTAGTGGGTCACCGCGTCTCTTCGGTTTCCACGTTTATTTACGATCAAGAGACGAGCGAGATGGACTCTTGCTTCCAGGCCCGGACTGCAGCGCGAGCTAATGCACATGATAGAAAAGCTCCATTAACTCCCACACACAAGAACCACTTTGCCATTTCAGGTTCACCCTCATCTCCGACTCTCATCCCTCTCTTCCCTCGGCGTCCACACGCCTACTGAGCTCCTCTCAGGTGCCGCCGTTCCCTCGTCGAGCCACTCCGCCGCCCACGTCCCTCACACTCACGGTCCCGGCAAACAACGTTTTTCCTGCTTTCTTCTCCTCTCTACTCCCACTCACTCCGGAACGCTGTGAATCACCGGCTGACGCGCTCGGGAAAGAGAAGAGCGTTTATTTTCTCTTGTGAAGAACGACAGGATATGATGAGGGCTGACTGGAACATAAGTAGCCGACTCTGAGGGGTGAACTTTGTGTAATGGTGCAAAACTCTTGTCGTGCCGCGGACGGATGTGTGTTTTCCGAGCGCCGAGGGAGCGAGAGAACAAATTAATTCTCTGATGGAAAGCGTGTTTATCGCCTCGCACGGCGATCCTGGCGTCTCAGAAGTGAGCTCTTCAAAGTGACAAGTCGGCGCTCGCAATGGTTGGTGCTCAGCGACTCGTGTCCCTCGATCTGTCAGCGGACAAAAGCAAATATTAGAACTCGAGAGTCGCTCCGAGATAATTGCTGGTGGACTTGAGGGAGTGAGACGTCCCTGTCCCCAGATACCTCCGCCAATTTGACGCCTCCTCTCCAGAAATGCATCCGGTGACATCCTGACAAGACGCCCAAGCCACCAGAACGAGGTTCCATCAATAAAGTGGAACTACCTATCTCTACTCTGAGTCTCTCGTGAGGGCTTAACCTGGTTAACTCCATCTTACCGGGTGTGAAACCAAACGATGTTGGCAACAAATTGAGACACGTCGCCATCTCTGGTATCAACTTAACCAATCCATCTCTGAATTGGTTAACGTCCTGGCGTGTTAACCAATCGATTCCCAGATGTTACTGAGGGATAAAATACACAAACAGATGAAGAAGAATGAACCTAAAAGAACGGATCGCTTATCTGAAGAATCTGATGGAGCCAGAGTAGAGGGTGTGTGTTGTTAAGAATCAGGCAATATAATACACATCAAGATACAGGGTCAATGATACGATGTATTTATAGTATTGTCGAGTACTTGACTCTGGTGTTGTAGAATTTACAGACCACATGACTCTTGATTAAGTCATAACTGATTTCATTTGTTTTAAAGCTAAAATACTTCCAAACATCAGCTTAAATAAGGAGTTGAAGTCGACTGTATCCTCTCGTCCTCAGTCATTGCTGGGATCTCGCCGGATTTCATTGATCCTTTAGCTGTTGAGGAAGTAATGACTGCTGCTGTCTAGCGACCATAAGTTTAATTCTAACACAAAAAAGGAACAAATGGCGTTAATATTTACTTATAAACAGTAAATAAAAAATATGAATTGAAAGCCAAAAATAAATAGATCAATATTTATTTTTAACAATATTGATACAGTGTTGCTGAATATCAATACAGTATCATAGAAAATATACGAAATATATAAGTGTAACGATATTTCCTTACACCCTCAACCGAGAGATTTTAAATATGTATATATTTTTATGCTTCCATATTAGACAAAAGTACAATTCTTGGTTCCACACATGGAAGATACTGTATAAGACATTGACACATTCGAGTGTGACTTCTTGGCAACAATGAGTGTGTGTGCGTACACTTTTCTTGATGGTGAGAGTTAGAGCTGAGCCAACAGCTGAGTGTGTGTTCCTCGACAGGAGGAGGATTTGAAGCAGTGTAAACACCAATCTTTCAGTGAGTAAACCGAACCACCCAGGAATGTTCTCGGCATCCTGACCCTGACACCCTCCTCTCTGTTGCTTCTCCTTGCTGCCTCCGGGTTTTTCGGCGCTCTCTGTGGGGGTCCTCGTCCGTCCTGGGGGCGCTCTCATATGGAACCCCTCCAACGGTTTTAGGGCAACCCCAATTCTGACTAAGTATGTCAGGACGATTGCCAACGTGGTCCACTCAGTTCCTCGTACCAGTTTCTCTCTTGATCTGACTTTAAGGCTTTCATTTAAATAAGTCCATTTATCAGATGCTTTTCTCTGAAGCAGCTTACATTCACAACACCACACGCTGATGGGAGTAGGCTGCCACGCAACTGTCGGGACATGGTAATGAACCCACGGCTTCTTAGGCAACAAGACACGTAACCTTCTGAGCCACGTCGCCCCTTCATCAAGATCTCCTCTAGCATATCGGTTAATGACTATTTGTAATATTTCACGTAACAGAGCACTACTGCCACCTGCTGCCCAAAGCAGCTCAGGTGAATGAGACTATTTTAAAATGAAGGATAATTAACTAGTGCACTAATAAAGTGTTTGAATTCCTGATTTGGCAAAGAAGTACTTTTTGAGTTAATGATCGGTTTGAGCTGAAAGCGAGTAAATTAAGAGTCATATTAACTCTTCCATCAAACAGTCCTTAAAAGCGACAGATGAATCATGAATATCTTCTCCTTGACTGATGGCTCTTCTCACGCTCGAGGCCCGATCACCGTTGGCGTGAACCACCGGCGCTCACAGACGAGTGTATCGTCGCTTCATCCCTCTTGGCAGCGAGCGCTGGTTTTCACCCACAGACAACTGTCATTGTCTGGACCACAATCTGCCAAGTAACACTTCACACAGATGGCGAGGGAGGAGGAACACGCAGGCTGGTTGATGAGGGTTGATTTCACCGGGGCGCCCCCCCCCCCACCTCGACATAATCACAATCTTAAATATTCCCAAAGTGGGTCGCCATGTGCTTCCTGACATGTCAGTCGGCGCGCCTACTTGAGTGCATCCACGGCGAGTGATTACACAGTACGTGAGTCTGTCAGCGACTCAGCCCGAGGAAACTGCGCAGCATTGTGAGGACTCGGCAGGGAGCTGTGTTCCATGTGCCTGCCAGGAGCAGCTTTCCACCCACGGTGGGCAGGCGGGCGGGCGGGCGTTCTCGCTCGGCTGCCTGGTTGGCATTCACCGGGAGAAGGGTAGAGAGAAGCGAAGGCACACAGCCATTTACCGACGCTATTCACAGAGGAGGTTTCATCCATTGAACGGGATTTAAAAAAAAAAGACAACAAGATTAACGCTGCAATCGTAACTCATCGTTCACATGGGTGACTGATAACAGACAGCTCTTTGATTGAGCAAGTTGTTGTTTTGGGGATGGAAATGAGCCCAAAAGGCCCCAGTGAACTATTTCCGGTCCTTCATTCATCGTTCCTGGATATCTTTGAAATCATCTTCATCTGGTCACACACCTATGAACCCAATGCCCTCTGACATCCTACCATGATGGTCTTCGGGGAACTCAACCCTACTACCTGCCAGGACTCGGGGCAGGGAACACAAACACAGAAGCTGGAAACAGGATTAAATGAACAAACTATTTTCAAAAGGCTAATGAAGAGAGCAGGCACGAGACACTGACAAAAAAGGCTCAAAAACATCGGACAAAGGTGACATCAATCAGGTCAGGAACATCTGGAAGTTGACAAGACAAACACAAAGAGATCTGAGATGTGTCTCAAATCGCATACTTGCGTACTCAAAGTTAGTATTTTAAGCGCATAAGTGCGTCTCAATTCTTAGTATGCAAAATGTAGTGCGCCATGCACACTAAAATGGCGTACTAAAGTAGTGTTACTACAGCTGGTTGCAACCATCGTTAAATAGAAGTAGAAGAAGAAGCTGTTCATTTCCTGTTAGTGCGTAGCAGCAGTGTTTTTGAGACATACTATCTGTGGAGGATTTGCTTACTAGTTAGTACGTACACTATCCTGATGCATACTAACTTCTAGTATACTAAGAGAAGTACGCGATTTGAGACACAGCTCTGGACTTGTACAATAAAACGAGGAAGTGAGACAAAAGGAAACATAAAAGACTGGACATCACACCACCATCATAAGTAGCCATTCAAGGAAAAACTTTGAGTAGAACTCTGTACCTTCACATCTAGAGATACCGGTATAGCTTGCTGGGGTACACTTCTTTGTTGTTCAACTAGGTGGAGGCACTGGTGCAAAACCAGGACACACTGAGGAGCTTTTGCCTCATAGCATTACCCTGGGAGGGGATGGTGGATCTTGGTAGAAAGACCACTTTGTTAGATTAGATTAAAATTATTATACACTATACCGATACGCCATACTTAAACTAATGCTAAAAGATGATCAAAATATAAAGTATAAATTACTCGCTTGATCTAAGAGCTTAAACGTTTGACTACAAATTCACAATCAACATTCCACTCAGACTGATTCACACTGGTTCGAGGCAATCTTGGATCAGAATTAGAGATACAACACCGGTTATTTAAAACATCTGTTTATTTGCAAATCACACCTTAAATTGTAGATCAAAGAATGAAGCAAGACACACCTGGAAATGGGGGGCTGAAAGACGGAAGAGAAGATAACCCCCGCCCGAGAACATTTGAATGACTAGATTACAAGAAAACAAATTAGGATGTCTCTCTGTGGGGGAACGTGGCACAGGGAACTTGAAAGAACCATTTGGCCGGAAAGGTACGACCTCCCGGACGGGAAATTTGCCTTAAATATAGCGATGTTTCTGCAGCTCGGGACCTTTTTTCCCGGGGCTATTGACCTGTACAGTCACCAGGACAAAGTGTGTCCGGTCGCGATCGTAAATGAAAGCTTGTATTTTGTTTGACTTGGAGTGGCGAATAAACGACCGGCTACACACACGACACTGGATTGTTCATCTTTCTCCACAAAGCGAAGTATAACACCCGGGACGGAACAGACTCCGTGTTTTGATCGTTTTAACTTTGACAAGCCCCAGGATCCGACCTAAGACACAAGGAGGAAAATGGACGAATTTGAAGATGCAAACTAATTTCTCTTTCACCAGGAACACTGAGTTCCTGTAAATGGAGGACTGTCTGCTCACCGTCAGAGCTGACAGCGGTAGGTCTGGTCCCAGACTGTAACAGTAGACGCCCGACGATCCCTTACACCAGGGCTACTCAACTAAAATCTCCTCGGACAGATTTTTTTTAAAATCCAGCCTGGTCAACGCTTCTACCACTTCTTCTCTTGAATATAAGTAAATTGAAATAGAGATTGAAATAACAACTGTGTTATACTCCCCGTTGAAGGCACACCGTGAAACAAAAAACACATGGGAATGTCTCCGGCTTTATGTGGATATTCTTCTGTCCATTCGTTGTTAAACAGCCCATTGCCGAACATTGACGCAAAGTGCCGCAAACTGCCGAAAATACCGTTTTACCGGTTGATACAAATACCTTAGAATATCTGAAAGATACAATATTAACCTCTGAGGTGCCAAAGGTTATTCGACAAGCTCATGTTATTTCCAACTGACTTCTTTACATCTACAATGTGTCGCAGGAAAATTGATCCTGTGTCTTCCTCATAACTGGCGGGCTGTAGTTGGCAGTGGTTCGCTGTCCTGGCTCCCAAATGTTGAAACCAGCGGCTCGTTGACATCTGGACGGCAGAGAGTCGCCACGTCTTCGAACTCCAAGGATAAATGTGTCTCTCATCTTTGACTGCAACTTTAAAACTTTCTCCTCTGGTGTAGATCATCGTCATGTAGTCGTCTAGCGAGGTTTGTCTTTGCGTACCATTAGTTTGTGAAGGTTTTCCTGACCTACATGTGGATGGTTTAAGACTTTCACTGGTCGACTTCATAGTGAAGTTAGTTGTTAAAATAATGATACAACATTAAGGGCAGTATTGGTCATAATAAGGATGGAGGGAAAAACGAGCTACAGTTAGCATCAACATAAATGACCAGGAAAACAAAATTTCATTGCAGCACAAAAATGAACAAATGCTGTGAATTGTTACTAAAATAGAAATAAGTATATAAACACGTTATTGATATATAAACAGTAATAGAAATATGAAAAATGGTTTGAAAGTAAAAGTAAAAGTAAATATCGATACAGTATTATAATGAGAATATCGCAATATTTAAGTGTGTCAATATTTCCTTACACCCCTAGTCTACACTATTCTCTCACCTTCTCTCCTCCCCTATTTTGCTCTCTCTCTACGCTCCTTCATCCCTTGCTCTTCCCTGCCGATCACAGCAGACGAGTCTGGTTCTGCCCCAGATTTCTGCCTGTTGAAGAGAAGGGTTTCCTCACCACTGTCGCTCATTGTGATCGTTTTTCTCTTCTCTGTTGTGCTGTTATTTATACTGTAGTGTCTTCAGGTCATTGTTACCTTTTGACTCTTCAAATGAAGTTTAATTGAATTGTTATTTCAGTTTAAAATCAAAGAATCAGAGAAGAACAATGACTTGATAAATAATGTAATTTACAGTGAATCTCTCTCTCTCCCCCCTCTCTCTCTCTCTCTCTCTCTCTCTCTCTCTCTCTCTCTCTCTCTCTCTCTCTCTCTCTCTCTCTCTCTCTCTCCCACCTGCTTCTCTCTCTTCCACTCACACTTTCCTCTCTGCTCTCCAAGATGGCGGCAGCCTCATCGATCCAGGCGCCGAGTCTTCACTCGTCTCTGGCGCGGGAGAGGAGCGCTCTTTCCCCGGGGATGGAGAGCCCGGAGAACCGGCGGCCGGAGGACGAGGAGGTGTCCGCGGCGGCGGCGGCGGGAGTTCAGCCCTCGGACTCGGGCGTTTGCCTGCGCGACTTGCCGGACCTGGACCCGGAGGAGATCGAGAAGCGACTCGCGAAAACTCGGCAGGATCTGAGCAACAGGAGGAAGATCCTCATCAAGAACCTGCCGCCGGACACCACCAACCAGGTCTGACCCGGGACTCCCCCCAACTCTGCTCGCCGCACACACCAGTTGATCCGCTTGTTTGGCTCCAGAAAGTTACAACTTGCGGACAACTGAACTGAACGAGTTTTTCGCTCCACGTAATCTTTAACAACCGCTTTCAAAATGATATTATCTGTGTTATACACTAACAAATACGTTTCGTTTCAAATTTATTTTAGAATCAACTTGTTTTTTAAGCCATTTCGCAGCACCAACACATTAAAAAAAAAAGAAAAAAGTATTTAAAAACAAATACACGACATGAAAACATGATGGGAAGCATTACATATAAGAAAAACTACATAACGGATTATGATAATGATACTGAATTATTTATAAAAGGGATGTATTTTGTGAAAGCTTAATAATCATAGAAAAATAGCTTTAAATATTAAGATAAGGGCCAATACATGTTCTCAGAAACTTAAATGTTGTTTAAAATGCGGCCAAAGAGATGGAAAAACAAGAATAGGAAAATCAAAAGAAAAAAAAAGGAAATTGGAGGAAAGATACTATTAAAAATAGGATAAAATGCAAAGAAAAAAATAAACTTTCAATGAAAGATTTTTAAAGATTAATACATGCGGAGGTCAGATTTACAGTCATAATTATTCATTTTGTAAATCGTGGGAGGAAACCAGAGTGACTTATAATTTGCTGCGCACTGTTTTTTTTCTCCCAAAATGATTGGATTAGTAGGTTAATAATGTGCAATGTAACAGTTAACATCTTAAAAAGTGTATTTTATTATTTATTTCCAACTACAAATATTTAACCAAAAAAATAGAAAAGCATTAATTTGAGACATTGAATTTTCTGATGATGATTATGATTTCAATCAAATATATCCTTTAATGGAGAATGAAAAGGACAAGTCTTTTCTTTAAAAAAAAAATCAATTACCTTTTGTTAAGGACACATGTAAGTAGAATTGCTATATAAATGATCATTTAATAAAAAATGTATTCAAAGTATTGTTAAATCTCCTGTATAAAAAGCATAAAATGTCAATATATGTAACCAACTATGTGTTTTACTCCAGCATGGAGTTGTACATTTCGGATGTATCCCCTTCTGCGTGTCACTCATTCAAGATGCTGATGTTGTGCTTCTTGTTGCTCGCAGCATTCTTAGAAAAACTCTCTCTGCCCAGAGTTGCTGAAAAGGAGCGTGAGGCGATGTGTGAGGGAACTGCTGAAAGGGGGAGCGAGTGGAAAAGTCACTCGGATAAGATGCGGCAACAGAAAGTGGAAATTTCCGTCTGTGAAATGTTCCACATTATTTCAGCGTGATGTGTTTAGAGAGCTGGCGTCTCTTCTGGCCGACTGGCCTCATAAATCCTTCCATTTAAACAATCACCGGCTCTTCCAGCGGATGATGTGATTTACTGAGTGATAGCGATGCTGTTCAGCGATATCATCCCGGACCAGCCTCGGCAGAAGTTGAAAACTTCGCCCGGATATCGGATGTCAGCGCTGTGGTGGACGGTAACAGTCATGTGACGTACGCCGATAACAACGCTCTCCTGTCCAAAACTCAGTTGCTGCTTCACTGCTTATCATTCTGATGTTCTGAAATATTTAGCTGCGAAATGGAACCTGAGGTTATAAAGACATAATCACTGGGCTAAAGGCTACATTATAGAAACATTAGTGGTGCCGTGCTGGGCTGTGTCAATAGATTGATGAGTGCTGTCTATAGCTTGTCCAAAGTAATGAATATCGATGTTTTAATATGGGTGTTTATTGCAAGAGTCTGGCAATACAATACGAATCATGAGACAATGATGTGATATATTGCAATACTGTAGAAATATTGAGTTTAAGAAAAAATAATTTAATTGTAGGAACATTTCCATAATATAGTCAAAACACAATGATGACTATGAAGAAGGGTCTATATTTGTATATAACAAGAGAAGAGAAGAAATACAAGAACTTGGAAGGTTTGGATAAACAAATATACACTATGGTAAAAAGTCACCATGAATATATGCGTTTTAAAGCGAAAAACAGATACAGTACTGTCTTTATGGTATCGTGGTTAATAATAATCCAATATTTAAGTGTATCGATATTTTTCTTAAACCACTACGTATTAATAGGAACTATTAAAAAAGCAGTAAGACGGCAAATACCTCTGCCAAGAAGCACATTTCACAGGTTTCTTTTTAAATAAAAACATGACATACGACAAAATACAAAAACAAGAGTTGATTCTCAGTGCAGAGGTTAGCATGTTGATGGGGAATTGAGTCGCGGCGTCGGTTTGGAAGTATTCTGGAGATGAACAGTAAAGTTACAATTGTCTCATGAAAAATAAATTGTTTTAGTGATTCGACTGTTTTTAATTAAGGCATAGTTTTTGGAACCACCATGAAGTGTGGGCGCAGCAGCGGTTAGAAGTCATACAAGTGAATGACAATACCTTTGTTTATTAAAGTTGAACAAAATAAAACTAATACAATTCAATCATCTACTACTTATCAACACTTCCTTAAAATATTATTAAAACGTGTTTACCAACTCCTGACTTGAATCATTTCCCCAGGACTGAATTGGAAGTGTGTAGACCAGAGCTACAGTTACACTCTGGGCTTCGGTTGCAGATGAAGGAGCTCTTTGTCAGAGCGACTCCTAAGGGTTGGAGAATGACTTTGAGAACTATATGCATTATGTCGGGAGCTGCAGTGTGTCACAGAAACTCGGGGGACACTCTGGACAGGTCACAAATCCATCACTGGAAACACATCTACACAGAATTTAGAATCACACCTACCCTCTGCGGGATTATGGATAGAAACTAGAGTGCCCGCAAGAAACCATCAAACATAGGAACAGCACACAAGACGGACTCTCTCCAAATCCTGAGTTGTCTTGAGCTAATTTATTTTTATCACGGAGGTGTCTACAGATAATGTTTGTGATATTCAGATCACATGACTCTTGATGAAATTGTAACTGTTTGAAACCAAAAGAAGTCCAAACATCGGCTTTAAAAGCTGCTGAGTCGGCTGTATCCTCTTGTCCTCAGTCATTGCTAGGATTTCATTGTTCCTTCAGCTGCGGACAACACAAAAATGAATATTGTCGTGAATATTTGCATGTTAATTGTAAATAAAAAGCTAAATAAAAATGAAAAAAACGAAATAATAATAACGAATAAAAATAAAAATAAATAAAATGAAAGACATTTGATTAAAATAATAAATTATTCAAAAGACAAAAAAACAAACAAACAACTTCTGTGAATCCGCAGAACTAACCACCACGCCGCCCTCCTGAGATTGTTTCAGAAAGTTATTACCACTAAAAAGTGGCATTTAACCTTCTACGGAAGATTTAAGAATCTTATTTACAAAGCAATTGTTGCCTCTACAGTTTCAGTTCAATCTGAAAGCACAGACCGGCTCGTCTTATTGACTCTGACTCTGGACCGGCTCCATCTACCATTCCACTCATACCCGCTGTCCCATTAGCGGGCACTGTATTACGACTTGGATTTGTGTGTGTGTGTGTGTGTGTGTGTGTGGCGCTCACGGTGTCAGATATATGGCTCTGCTGACAGACTGGCAGAGTTGGGGGGAGGGAGTGATGGAGAGGATGGTGGAAGTGAAGGGGGAGAAAAACGGTTTGGAAAGGGACGAGTGGGGGAATAATAGAGAGAAGTCGGGCCAGGGTTGGAGCTTAAAGTCCATATTTTACTAACTCCAAGAACGTTGTGCACATCTACTCTCCGATACAAATGAATTGCTCGACAACTACTTGCTCCAAACTGTTTTGAAATACATTTTATTAAAAAATTCATCCTAGTTTTAAGTCCAAGGACTCCAGACCTGATGGAACAAACGTTTTTTAAAGGTATTTGCATGTTGAGTGTAGAAATACGTGGGAAGTGTATTGAGAACGTTGTGAATCATTTTGAAAAATATGTCGAGAGCGTGCACGTGAGAAGGTGTGTATTTGACTCGCACAGGTAACGCGTAGCAAACATGTAAATATCGCGGCGGCCGTGTGTGTCTCTTTTGCCCGTCCTCCGTGATTTCCATGCTGTGATGTGTGTGTACGGAGCAGATGTTCTGCAATCCTGGCCCTGCTGACCAGCTTTCATCATCACCTCCATCACCTCCACGAACATGTGGCGGCTTTAGGATCCTCCTTCAAATCATGCAGATACTTCACCTGACTTGTTGGGCTTTATAATGAAGCCCGGTGAGTTGATATCGTCTTGTATCCTGGATGTCATCGAGGGATCCCACAATTCAAGACGCTTACATAAAACAACAAAAAAATCCTCAACACCAGGAGGTTTATCAGACACTTGGCCTCAAGTCAAGTTCGAGCTCTACCAGGATGGCAGGCTAACCACAGGTGAAAACAACACTGAACCTCTTATCAGGAGAGAAAACCAAAAGTACTCAGGAATAATGTATATTGTTTCGGGGCAGCAAATGTTTCTCTGTACATGTACGAGTACTGACAGCGAGCGCCTGTTCAGTCTGGCTGAACATGAAGTCGATAAAAATAGTCTCTCAGGTGAGAAGGTAAAGAAAAACATGACAAGGTTTTACAGGTGATGTGTTCGTCCTCCATTGAAAATGAAAGCTATCTATTGTATTATATATGTTAGACTTTAAGAGTTTTGTATTGTTTATTCTCTTTTGGTTTAGTTGGAATATTTTTTATTCAGTGAGTGACTTTCCTGTGTATTTGCCAGGAAAAGATTTAGTATCAGCCTGTTGGGACTTAAAAAAAAAAATTTGTCGCTTTATAACAACCAAAAAAAAAAAACGAAAAATGAAATTTTTATGAAGTCATTAAACCAAAAAATGATGTCATACATGTAGATGGTTCTTTTACCGGTTCGATCTCATTCTTTACTCCGTTAAAGTGATCATTTACCAAAAATCTGATTTCACTCATTTTCTTCTCATCCTCATGTGAACTCCCGATATTTTCCTGCGTCTCTTCAGTCCAGGCTATGAAACACTGGGAGCTCTCGTGAGATGTAGCATGAGTAGCCTATTCGCTGAGCCCACAAAAAGCTTAAAATATAGACTTGATAATTTATCGCGTCAAGGCTTCAATACAAAAGGGACACTAAAGAAGGTGTTTTTGTGCGTCTGTTAAGTCTCCAGTTGCTCCATTGAAATGGATGTACATTTTTGCGTGTAACTCAAACAAGTAAAGGTTTACTCTGAAATAGGACAACATCAGCTACAACAAGTCCCTCCACATTAAACTGTCATCATCATCCTCTCTCCTCCCGCCTGCCTTTGTCATGTAAACACATTTCCGTCCATAAAACTCTGCCTTCCTTGAGTCCTGGTGACGCCCAGACGTCTTCAGACATGATCGATAACGTGCTGCAACCATCCCAGGACAGAAACCAAGCAGGAAGCTCGCAGTGCATCTCGTAAATGCCCCGAGTGCTGACTTAAGACTATACGAGTAATGGAATTAATTTTCCCATCAACATGCAAGTGGCAGAGTTACCAGCACAAACCCATCCATCCTCACGTCAGCCCCTCATTTTCATACGCTTTTATTCCACCCACGTGATGGGAGGCAACTGTCAGCCATGTCGGACAGAAAACATTTTTCATATCTGTAGGGCTTTTATTGAAAAGTTTAGCGCTAAAAAGCTTCCATTCATCACTTGTCAGATCGCCTCTGCTTACTTAACAGATTGCTCTGAGAAAATGACAGGAAACTACATTTTCTTCACATGAGGTGTTGTTTTTTTAGTCTCTATGAATACCTGTTTCTCATGGACTAGTTCTAAATGATTCTGGTTTAAGTTTAAGTGTTTAAAAAGGAGTCTGTTTTTCTGCCAGTTGTGAAGTCAATTCTTTATTTTATCTGGTGTGGCAGGACTAAAAACACTCCCTGAGAACTAGAATTAAAACAAACGCTGCATTAAACATGGCTTTATGTACGATCAAAATGGTCTTTCTTACATTTTTCCCCACACTTATTTATCTCGCTCCCTCTCAGCAAACTCATCAATGCAGCTGTGATATATACCTTCATTTCCATGACAACATTGCAAAGTTGGCTTTACCTTTCAAGTAGTTTAATTTGCAGCAACCATTCAATAAGTGTCACTGCCTGAGAATCCTACGGTCTCTTGGCGCTCGTGCTGAATCTGTTTTTAAAGATATTTTCTTTAGAATTCTGGAATTTTCCAACTAAAATTCACTTTCGTGGAGCGATCATTTTGAAGTCAATTTCCGTCGGCGGCTAAAAAAGACTGAATACCCACGCAAACCTTATCAATTAACTCAAAGCTAAACCCATTTTCATTTAAAAAAAAGGCCTTCAGACGGTTAGTTTGAATCATAGTCGAACATTCAATTACAAGTTAATTTCTTTGCATGTCCAAACCAGATAAGCGCTTCTTAAAGCGTATTCCAACAATTCAGGCTTCATTTGATTGATGTACATCAGTAATGGAAACTGTAGACGCAAAGATTCTCCACTTCCTGCCTGTTAATGGACTCGGTGCGTTTCTCTGGCGCCCTGGTTTGAGAATGCTGCGAGGGGCCGCTTGGCTTTTAGTCTGAGAGGGTCTTTGTGAGTCTGAACATGAATTAGGCTTATTTTATTTCAAACTATCTTGTGATCGACTGATGTTCCCGCTTTCATGAAGGTGGTATCCTCAGCCTTTAAAGATGAAAGAATGACGTTTTTATTAAATGTCATGTAATAAAGGTTTTTGAGAAGCGGTCGGCTGGGACGGACATTGAAACATGGACGTATTGATCGGTCCAGTGCAAGGCTTTCCTTAGGGAAATCAAAATCCAAGTCAACAGCAACAAGCAAAGTTGTGATGAGGTGGAATAATGAGGTGGAAAAGTGGGTTAGACTAGTTTTAGGAAATATACTTGGCATTTTATGATTCCTGCTTTATGTTGCCTTTAGAGCTACTATCTCTCCTCCAGTACTCACACTTGGGGGTACACACCTCGATTGGTTCCTGTCACAGCAATGTGCTTAAATGCAGGAACAACCAGCAGTTGGTTTTACCAACTGTTTATATAAAATGCTGACATTTATAATCTGCTTCCTAGAAAGCTTGCAAAGCTCTATCTGGGGAAGTCTTGTTCATGACCTTCATGGGGTCAAGATCTGTACTGGGATTTGAACATGTTGATATGTTTTTGGTATAGTTTAAATTAGGATTGAATCCCTGTTTCAAACAACTATACGCTTAAAGGCTTGTTCTGGGTACCATAGACCTGTGGATATCCTTGAATGCCACAGACTTTTGTTCTCTGCTGACTGACGTCACAGTCTGGTCCTCATTTCAGGTGATAAGTCAAATGAAATTTAAGTTAAGAAGGTTTTATTTCGGTAAGGCCAGACCAGTTGTTACCCAAACTATTAAATAAACTGAAACTGAAACTGAAACTGAAGCTGCCAAGATGATAATCTTCTCCTACAAATGTTCTAAACTGGAGACAGGGTTAAGCTTCTTTCCCTGGTCAAGGAGTTTGAGTATCTTTGGAGTTGGTTTAGGTGTGAGGGAACAACCGAGTGATGTCTTTGCACCTTTCCTAGACAGGCAACCTTTTGGTTGACCTGAACTCTGCAAAAAAAAGCATGAATGAATGTGAAAAAACAGCATTGTTGTGATTGGTCAGAACCTTCTTGAATTCCCCAAAAATGTAAATCGCTTAATTCCAGTGCATCTGGTGTCCTTGAACTAATAATTTCAAACGCTGGTGTTGGGGGTGAAGCTGAGGCCATTTTCACTTAACTCTCCCCTGCATTTGAAATGACGCTACTCCATAAGTGAAGTCATTTGTTTGGAAGAGAGGTTGCCATTAAAATATCCCCCATTTAGAGTCCCGTGCCTTCAGGGCATCCGGCGCCGTGTTGTGATGAGTCGGGGGTCACGCTGGCTGACAGCAGAATCGGTCGGCTCTCTGGGCCAGCCACCTGCTTCTGTCAACCCCCTGGCTATGTCCCCGATTAAATTGGATCAGCAATCCAATATGCATACACAAACTATAAAGTGGAACAAGCCGGGCGACGCCACAGAAGTGTGTACATAAATGCAGCCTGGTAATGGGGAGCTGTCACAATAGATCAATGATGGGGCTTCGCTAATGTAAGGCTTTCTTCATGATGTCGCCACGAAGCGCAACCGCTTCCTTTCTTCCCCCCTCGTCTGTCTCTTAAATGTTAGCGTGAATGAAGCAGCAACACCACAACCAACACCTCTTCTTATTTGGCAGAAGCCTTGTCTACCAAAGACTTGTGGATGTGGCCGTGAATAGGGGGTGTCCATACCTGGTCTAGTTGCAACCGTTTAGATTTCCAATCAGTTTTTACAGCGCTCTTTTTGACCAGTAGGGGCAGGTATCCGATGGTAGTACTGACTTCTTGATGTACGATTTTTATTAGGAGTTTATTGCCTAGGATAAAGACGACCTCGTGATGAAGATACATCATGACCATATGGATTGTAAACAATGAGAAATGTTACTTAGTAGTATTGGGATTCTCTGCTCATCACTGCAACTGTATATAAACAGAATTATAAAAATCATGATTTTGATGTGGGCATAAAGAAAAGAGCAAAATAAATAACATATTAGCAGACTGTTGCAGAGAACTTGGTTAGAGAACAACGACTTTTATTTCTGATTTGTTATTATTTTTGTCAGCCAACAGCCAAACAGTTTTATCAGTCCGTTATTGTCCTGTACATTATTTACAAGTGGATAGATACTTTTAATTTTTGCTGCTGGCACAAAAAAATCCTACAACAATGGCAATAAAATATTCTGATTATTCGTTCTTTGGTCCATTAAGATCCATTTATTCAGATAGAGACACAGTTCACAATCATACTCAATTAAATAATAGAGGTCATAGAAATATATCTTTAAATGTATCAGATCTTTATTAAGCTATGACGGCGTGCACAGGGTGACACAGGTGACCAGACATTCACTATTTGTCCAGGACATTTTTGCTAATGACACATTAGCTGCAACACAAATCATCTTAATGCTGGTTTCAATGTGTCACAAGTTTCTCGTGGCGTCATGTTCTGGGATGCATCCATGCATCACTGGGTCAAGGACAGTTAGTGCTGGAAAGGAGGGCAGGCGAGTGTCCTGTGATTTCTCTTTCCTCCTTCCCTTGTCCTGAAACTTTCCCAGGTTCTCCTCTAGTCAACTTCAATTTATAAAAAAAACGTTTGTACAGTGGTCCCTGGTTTATCGGGGATACGTTCAAAAGATAACCCACGATAGACAAAATCCGTAAAATCCCTAACCACTCACTTTAATACACTTTTCTCAGACAGGCATTGTCATTTTCTCACAGTTCTCTCAAAGTTTAAACTTTCGCAGATTTAATAAAACAAGTACAATATTAGTAAATGAAACCAAAGTTCAAAACCTGTTTTCAGGTCCTGTACTCCCTTATGTTACCTTGACCAGCCTTTCTGGCGTCTTGACCGTAGTTAGACCCGCTAGTTTTCAAAAACCAAGTTCCCAAAACTGGCTCATGCTTAGGCCGTCGCCGTCCAGAGAATTTTATATGAAACTGGTTACAGGAGGCTTCTGAGGAATAACAACTTATTTCTTTTGGCTTGACTGGTTTATTTTGGAAGCAGGACCACCGGACTTATCGAATTCACGAACACATGTGGCTGCTTCGCTCGCCTCCTCACAATCACAACAAACGCACACGCCCCGACTATGCAACATCCACAAAATACCACCTTATTAAGGAGGAACGCTGACTGGTAACACTTAGCCAATCAGGACGCAGAACACAATGCGCGTTAATACTGTACCCTGAAAAAGCATGCAAAATTACACTAAAAAAAATCTAAAAAACAGCAATAGGTGAACCACGTTATAGTGACCACTGTACAGAATTCCTTTGACATGTAAGATAACAGTTAAACATTTCAAAAACATGTTTAGACTAAGGAGATGTGAAATGTGTCTTCTCTGAATCCTGTTGTGATGTTTAAGTTAAACACAGCTGCCGCTGGTTAAACATATTGTGCGTCACAAGTTTATAGCACACACTCGCAAGAAGTGTGTCGGACAGAGACGTGCAATTATGACACTCGTGTTTTCCCTCAGCCTGGCCTGTTCACTCAGCTTCATCCATCCACAAAATCATTTCCTTCATCCATTTTCTTGGGTCACCATCAATTGCCCACATCTTAACGTGTCCTAACCATCTGTTTAACTTAATCTCCAAACTTCTCTAGCTGTTCCTCAGATGTTTCTAATCCTTTATAGTAGCCACTGTTAGAACTACCGTCTCTACAACTCTTTTCTTAAGAAAATCCATGTGTGGAAAACAAAAATGTTCTAGTAAGGATTAACCTTTTTCTATTCATAACCGTATCGTTTGACATTGATTTGTTACCCTGTTATAGGATGTATGTTTGGTTTTAATAAGAGCCTGCTGACACAAAGTTAAAAAAAACTCAACCTAAATTTGAAAAAGAAAAAACTTACAAGACATAAGGACCAAACGTTTAAGAGGAAATTGAACCATGCAGCAAAACGAAAGTCAATAAAGAAAAGTGAAAAAATGATTTCTTAATAAGGTCCGCTTTAATAAGAAAAAGGGGGAATTTAGCAATTCAATGAAATTATAATAAGATATCACGCTAAAAATTATTTCGCAAAATTCTCTAAAAACAAGTCTACTGAGCAGAGAAATACAAAGGGAAAATTAAAGTTAATACAAGAAAAAAAGAAGGTTAAAATGAAGACAAAAAGTTCTTGAAAAAGAAAGTAATCAGATAAAGGTAAGAGGTAATCTAACATTTAAGAAGGTATAAGATATAAAAATGGGGAGGAAAGGGAGGGAAAAAGGAATCCGGCAAATGGAGAAAATCATTAAGAAGGAAAAGGAGGAAAAAGTTAAGAAATGGTCACTCAAAAGTCAAAAGAAAGATTAAGAATAAATTGTCAAATAGGAAAAAAAAAGAAAACTGTCGGACAAAGACAGTTAATGTAGATCTTGCAAAGGAAAGGGCGGAGAAGAGGAGAAGAAAATGGTTAGAAGAGGAGACAATAAACCTCCCCCTATAGGAAGAGTGCAGCTGAAAATGAAGAAGACAAGTCTGACGGGCAAAACAAGTGGTAATGAAACATAATCTGCAGTTAAAAAGGAAGAAGAGTAGACAAAGAAAAACACAAATTTGTAAGAGGTTGAAGAAAGTAATGCTAGCTGAAGACACAAAACAATCTTTATAAAATCAAAATAAAAGACGGTTGATGAGAGAGAGCTAATATTCTGCAGTACTATCTTGACAGAAAGTACTTTGTAGCAACTGTGTAGCATCATGTCAGAGCGATGAACACACTTAGTTTCATCAGGTGTTGTACAGGGCTGCCATCACATTCCTCGCCTGCCTCGTCCTCTCTGGGCTCCTCGCCCTATATCTGGACTCGTGTACCGTCTGTCCTCTCAGAACACTGCCCTGGGCTTCAGCTGGTGCTGGAACTGACTTGTTGGAAATGTCAGCAGCGCTCGCAGCCAACAGTGCTGGGATCACTAGATCTGAGATGCTCTGTGAACATTCGTACAGCACTTTTTTCTTTTGAGGAAGAAATGTCAGGCAAACCTGGAAAACCAACGTCGGGGAAACAAGGACACTCTTGATCAGAGATCCTGTCGACACAAAATTAATGAGCGCTGGTTTTGATATTAAAAGCAGGAACACATATCGTGACCCATCCCTAGTTTGCATTGTAATTAGTTGTAGTCTCTATATGGAGGGTAGTTTGTTCGGGGGCAGCAGCACGATAATGAACCCCAAACATCCCTCACCCTCCCTTTAGTTGGACAAGCATCCTGAAATGTCCTCTGGTATTGAGTAACTTGTCATTTGGCTACTTTTGATATGGAGTAACTGCAGTTTTCCCATGGCCAAGCCTCTCATGCTATCCTTAATCTTTGCGCGGCCTCTGGGTGACCTGAGGGCCAAAAACAAATGTGTTTGTGGTATCCTTTGTGTTATCTCTAGGTTAAGGTGAACGACCTCCACCACTGCATATAATAATAACAATAATAATAGATTCTATTTCTATAGAAGTTTACATCTAATCAACAAATCTGAATGTGCTACAGTTTTAAAACAAGATAAAGACAATATAAACAGGATGGTAAAAAACAATACAATATCCAGAAGTCCTGGATTGTGTCTTGACAAACGACACTACGACAGCAACTGAGACGGAGGGTGTGTCAAACTTTTAAAAGTACCTGAACACACAAATACCACCTGAGCCTCTGCTACACCAGTATCTTGTCAATCTTCAGAATATTCTACTGACGGAGAGGAACTTCCAAACCACATCGCTCCTCGTAAATCTGAACCATCACACAGCAGTCCTTGTTTTGAAGGAATTTGAGAAAAGTGGCCTTGCTAATAAATCTTGTAATTGTTATCGTAAAATATGAACTACATTAACTACAGCACTATATTCTTAAAAAATGATAGCATGAACTCTATAATAGAGTGTGAAGCCAGAGGCCCCGCTGCCCTAATTGTCTTTTTAATTAACCCCAGTGGCTGTTTGGGGACCAGTGTGAACCCCGCTCGCCAATTACTGGAGTGTTAATTAGAATACAATACACATTGTGTTGTGGAATTTTCTGAGGGAACAGAAGGGATATTGTGGAAAAGGATGAAAGGAAGGTGGTCATTGTAACATTGTGATGAGTTATCGTTTCTATAAGTGGAGGTAGATTTATATTAGTGACAATGATCAGCTGATGCATTTTGACCAGGTTAATTGAATAACTTCTATTGTATGACGCTTCAGAACCAGACCCGTACACAACGAGAGCAAGAGCTCAGTTTCCTGATTCCAGTTAATGGATGGTTTTTGGAACGGAGCCGCCCTTAAGGGTCCATGTGCCCCCCTAAATGTACAATTATTTGAACTAGCCTGGTTTCCACAATTCATTAAGATGTGCACATTTCCAAGGATAAACGGGTTGAGAATTGATCAAGGCTTCTGGTTAAGTGGTCATGATTGACATCTGGACATATATTGTGAGCATGCGCAATCCATCACAGACTGCGTTGATACATGCAATTGACGCGCCGGTTGCCGTATCTCTGAATGCTGCCAATATAATGTTCTCAGATACGTTTAATTGCCTTGATTTTCCACAGTCTGGCTGATGTCTTTAACCATTAAAGTTGAATGTTTGTAAGGGTCTTATTTAGTTTCACTGATCGGAAATACAACCTCGGTAAAAAGGCAAAGTTTGAAGGACAGGCACATGGACTTTATCTACAGATAGGTAAGACCAGAAACTTTTTAAATCTTAATCATATAAAAAAGACAAAAAAAATATACAATATAATTTTTTAACTCTACATTTTTGCCTAAAATAAAAAAAAATGTTGTGCTTGTATTGACCCATTTAATACTCAATATTTATCTTTACATGATAATAAACTCTTTTGTATGATTGAGTCATATTAACTTAACATTTTAATACAGATACAGTGTTGACATCATAATGCTGTCAAGCTCCTGATTCTTCACTCCTGATCCAAATTTAAATCTGGAGAGTTCTCGCTAAACTTTACAGTAAATTCCCCTCAGTAGTAGGAAAGAAACGTCTTTCAAATTAAGAGCATTGAATGCGTCATCCATGTAATCCTTTAATATCACAGTCTCACTCTATACTGTTTAAAATCCACGTTTGCAATACTTTTTTTATATTTATCAGTTCATCCTTTTTTCTATATCTATTGATTGTTTGAAACTAATTGGATTTAGATTTTCTGCTAATTGAAAAAGTTTTAGATAACTAAATATGTAGATATAAATCATATATTTTTAAACCATAGTCATATGATATTGTCAAAGATGATAGGTTTATGCTATAACTGGAATGGAGGTCATCCGTCTAATAAAATAATTTAAATTGTCTTTTTACCAAAGACCACGCATGTGTGTGTGTGTGTGTGCATGTGTGTGCGTGTGCATGAAGAATGCTGTTAAGATAAGAAATAACCGGTAGCTTATTGAATAAGTTTGCCTTTTGGGTTTATATACTTGTAAAACTGACACTAAAGGAGCCAATGTTTCACTGACCA
Organism: Callionymus lyra; assembly: GCF_982586985.1. Classification (NCBI taxonomy): domain Eukaryota; kingdom Metazoa; phylum Chordata; class Actinopteri; order Syngnathiformes; family Callionymidae; genus Callionymus; species Callionymus lyra. The sequence continues at coordinate 37,141,881 of NC_141819.1, read as the reverse complement.
TAAATCTCACCGCACGTCACTAATTTGGGAAAGTTTTATCCTGTTAAAAAAACTCTATCTGAAACTTTTGTTCAGTTTTTAAAAAGGGGTCTCAAGGCCACAGCCAGTTTACTATAAATACATGTTGAATTTATTTTTTTTGACCTTGCGCTCTTGTTTTACTGTCTCGAGATTAATCCTGCTCTGAATTTCTAAGCTGCTCTGGAAGACCTCTTGTCTCCGCTGACACACTTGAATGCAGTAATTAAACACCGCCAGAAACAATGTCTCAAATACAACAAATGAAAATGCAAAGATTTAAGTATTATCAATGCGGATAAGAAGATTAATGTGTATAAATGAAGAAGAGTAGCCTTGGTTAAGCTGAGCACGTTTGTTTTGTTTTTTAAAAGCAAAAGAGCAGCTAACATTAACTCACCACATCTTTAGTGAATGTATGACAGAAATGCAGTAACCGAAAGAGGACTTTAATTACCTGATGGGTTGACTAATGGGAAAGGAGAAAAGCGACTATAGAACTCTGGTGGGAAACGAACACACAACACACAACAACATTCTCATCATGGGTCTACTTCTTGGCCTCATCCCAGTCGGACATGCCAAATACCTCACCAGGAAGGCGTACAAAATCTCTAGTAACAGATCCTACTGCTAGATGAACAAACTAGGACTAGTCTAAGACCATTGTTCTTCGATAGAAAATGGGTTTAATGTCCAGTTTGTAGACAAAATGATACTTTAAGTGGAGGTGTAATAATGTCTTGTCTGATTTTGTTAGAGAGTAGAATATTGGGGCAGCATCTGCAAGAATGAGGTGCTTTTGGTCTGTTGTGATGAGGAAAGAGCTGAGCCAAGAGGCACTTTTGGCTCTGCGGTTTTCAAAGTCTAGAGTTTGTATTTAAGTATTAGTATAAGTATTTAACAATTCTATCATGAATCTTTTTTTCACAACATTTTTCAATTACTCTCTGTTACATTTTCTGTTGATACTGACATGTTTACTTTCAATGGTTATATGAAAAATCTTTCATAGCAATTTTGAATATGATGTTACAAACGCATCTTGGTAAACAATTTGAAGTAGACATGACACATTTTCACCAAATTCTTGTGTGTAATGGCAACATGTTGATATGCAACCATTATAACCAGTGTGTGTCTCAGTGGAGCCCTCTGCTGGGGGAATATGCTTAAAATAAATTCAGCTCAGCGCAGCTCATTGAGTAGAGGAAGCAGAGTATTGTCAAAAAAAAGCAATCGGATGTTTTCCAAAATAACTTCCCAATTCGAATTTATTTAGCTCTATTGAAAGTGGTAGAAATGGAAACATCTGTGAAGGTTGTAGCACATGTTTGACCACAATTTCGCAGACGATATTTTCATTGGTCCTTACTAACGCCGATAAAAGTAGTTTCCTGGCTCTCTTTAATGCTTTTTTCAACACATACAAAAAGTGAACTTAAGTAACCTAAAGACAGTAAAGTAGTACATGTTTTGTTATACACTCATAATTAAGGCTAGTTATTGGTGTAATCAGTGGGAGTACTTATACACCTTTACCAAAAACCACCACCACTTCGTAGTGGGGTTTAAGTGACCCTTGCTTTAGAGCTTCATTGCTATTCTCGCTGTTGCAGTGTCGGCTAGTTTCATGCATTCAAAACCTCCATTCGTCTGCATCTCTGTCGACATTCAGCGCTGCTTTGAAGGGGGTCTCGCAGGCTGACCTCTGAGCGTGGGCAGCTTCTCTCGGCCTTCGCTGCTGGAACATGGCTGCTCGCGGTGCACACGAGTGGGTTTGAAGGAAAAGAACGCAGAAACATTTGCATATTAGGAAATGCCTCGATCTGTGCGGCGCCGCTTGAGGGGCATTTTGTTTGTGTCATCTTCATCAGAATGAACCAGATAAATGGACATTGGAAATGTCAAGCGTGTGTCCACGCTAGCTCTTGAAAATGCCAAACCTCTTATGTTAGAAAGGTGATCGTGATTAAATGGCATCATTGAGTGGCCACTTGAAGAGCACTGGATTAGTCTGAAGTTTTCATTCAGTTCTCTTGTTCTGGCTCGTTTTTTAATTTGACTGAATCAACCAGCCTTCCTATTTCAAAGCCCGCCTTCAAAAGGATTTGAACATGAAATGTGTTGCAGGCTGAGCTGACCAGTCGCCCTTATACACTTGATCAGCTCTTTAAGGAATGGAACTATGTCTCTGAGAATAGAGAAGACGATGGTTTAAAGAGAAGGGTAGATCTATAGGAGTCACACCTTGATCGGACAAGGTCTCAGGAGTTTACTAGACCACGTTTACTGTATGGATAATGACCCACTCATCACGAATCTTGGTTCTAAGACGTATTTCTCCTTTCAGGGCTTAAAACAATACTTGGTCAGTAGCTACGTTGGTGGTGTCTCCCAAGGCAACCAAGTCCTCGATGAAGGACCATGAGAGCAATTCAAATCAGAACCTTGTGTTGGACCCAAGCCCAGACAGTTGGTATCATATAGTATCTCAGACGTTGGCAAATTGTGGACCCTTGACTCTATTTATACAGCCAGCATGAATTAATGCTTTAAAACTGACCATGTTTTTGATGGTTGTCTAACTATTGTATAACTAGTTCAACTGCATATAATGTTTGTTTTAAGACATTTTTTCTTATCTTCGCTCTCTTTTATTGATCCTTTGTACATTTTTTGAAAATTACGTGCTTTTATATCAAAAATGGAATTTACGTTAAATGACATTACATACCTTTGGTTTTCAATGCTTTTAAAACATTCTGAAAAATGCTTTATTTCCTTTAAATTAACTACATTTAAAAATTAAGCAATATAACATCTGATTTAGACTTATGTTTATTTAAAAAGAATAATTATTTACTTATTTATTCATTTATTAAAGATCTTGTCCCTTCTTTTTTATTCAATACACAGTCACAGTATAAAATGTGGCCCCTGAGGAAAAGTAATTGTCCACCCCTGTTGTATCTTCACATGCAAGTCATAACTAAAACCCTTAAAAGGTGTTAATTGCTCTGAATGTAGCAGCTCCTGAAGGGAACAGACGTGATAAGAACAAACGATAAAATGGCAGAATTTGAGGTTTGGACTTACGGTGTTTAACAAACCCCAGTAAAAACAAATAATATTACAGAACACAGTTGGATTATCAAGTGCAAATTCACACTTTCTATTGACAGACAATACAAACAGGGACTGGTTCTTTGTACGTTCTCTTCATGCTTATAAGTAAGTATGTAAGTAATGGTTATGTACATTTTTCACAGCCACTTTGGTTTCCTCCCACAGTCCAAACACGTTTCAAATGGTGATTCTTAAGAGTCCAACAGTTTGAGTGCACGTGGGTTACCTGTCTATATATGGCCAGTGACGGTCCGGTGCCTGTAGCTGGGGTAAGTCCAGATCCATGCAATCACAGAAAAATGCAGTTTCCTGCATTAGATAATTGACAAAGCCAGTTTAAGACTGCCTCAGTCTTTTATTTACAATTTCGCCCCAAAGATGATGTGTCATTACAGGCCTTCAAAACGAAAAGATAGTCCTGTTATAATTGCTTTTTCTCTGTTTGTTGTTTTAACGTGCAGTGTGTCTCGAGGGATCTGTGATTTGAAATGTTTCATCTGGTAGATAAGAGAAAAAACATTCTTACCCACTGGACACCCTTCTGGGGTTGGTGAAATATTAATTGAATTCTCAGAGTGAACCTTTTTTATACTTTATCTCCGTCATTCCTCAGCTTTATCTCAATCTATTCCCAAGAGGTGGTCAACGCAGAAAGTGGGGCATTTTATTGATTGAAATGCAACCTATGCAAGAGCAAAACTTTAAATATGACCCTCTCTCTCTCTACAGGAGGTCCACGAGATCCTGAAGGAGTATGAGCTGAAGTACTGCTTTGTGGATCGCAACAAAGGCACAGGTAGACCTCACACTGATATGACTGTTTTTCAACCCTTTATGAACTTTGAAAGGGTCATTTTTCTACCTATTCACTGGAACTACCCGCCAAAGGAAGTTAAATACAGTCCATTTCATCCTTTATATGTCACTCATTCTTTAAAACAATTGATCGTTGATTATGATGAACAATACTTGCATCAACAATTGAGACCTCAAATACACAGTCGTATACATTCAAGTAAATACCTCCATAATGTCCACAATCATGTGTGTGTTTTTAGCCATGGAAAACTTCCGCAACCTGTGAGTTAGGTGTTGACTTTGCTGTTAGTTGTGATAACCCTTATATATTATAAATATTAGAATTATCTTTGTATCTAATCGGTTAATCCAATAAAGGAAAACTGCTCTTTTTACACTGCAAAATGTATTTTTCAAAACAAAGTGATTGGTTATTAATATTATAGTGGAATCAACAAAGAGATGTATATAAAAACACTACATTTGTTATTACAGCATTTTACTTTCTAAAGTAAAATTGTGAAGCGCCAGATTTTGAATAGAACCAAATTCTGCTGTATTAGGAAAAAAAGAAGCCAGATTTTTTTTTTTTTAAGTTTTCCTTGATAAAAACATGCCGACTTCAAATATTGTGCTCGACAAAAGGGCATGATACCAGAGTATTATAACAGTCGTCACTAGGAACTGAACCGTGGTCGATTAGGTTCTACATTCTGGCGTCTTTTTGCTGTTTGAGTCTAACTTTGAACAAGAACACCTGCCACTGATGAAACACCTGCTGTTCTCCACTTTAGGAAGGATAAAGTATTATCTTATTTTAAAATATTATGTTTAAAAAATCCCTAATGCTTGACAAAAAAACAGTCAGTGTATATAGGCGTACCATAACATCCGTACTCTGGCTTGGGAACCTCTTGGCATTTAACTCTGTGACAGTATATTGAATAAACCCTTTCAACCTACACCCCGAAGTGAGACCGTCAACAGGCCGGTCTGCAGTCTCTTGATGGACGCCCTCCTGTAGTCGTCATTAGGAACCAAAACCCGGCTTTTCCTTGACAGCCTTGACACTTTAATTGGGCAACTTAAATGTCCGTCTCTCTCTAGAGAGGGACTCCTTAGTGTATTTGACAGTAAACGTCGAGATGAAAAAATTCCCCACCATCACACCGGACAGTTTTCAGGCTGGGACTCCTCAGAGTTACCGCGTGGATGCATCCAACATGATGTAAGAGCTAATGTGAGTAGTTTTTACACGCTTCGCTTAATAAAAGATAATACGTTTAGTCAAATCTGTTCGCTTATTTGAGATGTGGAAAGGATTTAAAGGCATAACTGTTTATAGTGTCTATCCTCGTAATCCTCTTAGTGTTCAACACACAGAGCCTCAGCCGACCCTGTGCCCCCAGAGTGTGTCCCTTTCCAGGGTAAACTTGCACACACTCTATTTTTAATCGGAACAGTCAGCCAGGAACCATGAAACATAACACTTTTAGAAGAAGAAGAAGAAGCAGAGCCGTTCACAGCTGGGATATCAAAGCAGAGCCCCGTTTGAAAGGTTAATAGTGTTGGGGAGTAAAGGAGACCCTGATGAAACGCGGCGTCCAACAACCCCTGTTCTGGTCTAATTAGCCTGGTCTTGGACTTGTACAGTATGTGTGAATGTCAGGGGTAACCAAACCAGTCGCCAGTCTTCCTGTTGGGGGGTCAACCCGAGCTCTAGTTTGACTCAAAGTTCTGGGCTCGTGGTCACAGATTTTATGATTATAAATACCACTGTGATGAACCCTGGAACGACTTCGGTCTCTGCAATCAATTCTGGAGAACTTGAGTTTTCCAACAAGTTCCTGCGACAGCTGCTCACATTTCAAATTGTTCCAGCAGCCATCCAAAAAATATTACATTTTGTGAGAAAGTTAATCAGATGATCCGTTATTGATTTGAAAGCATTAGCATTATATATTCTACAAACTTGGGTTTGATCCAGAAATATGGCAATGCATCAAAAAACTTCTCTGATAAACATTTCTGCGTCCGGCAGCTTATAATTGTAAAAGCCCTCGATCAACACTGTTGCTGGCACCGTTCATGCAGGTTCTCTTGTTGTGAAACGTCAAGTCATATTGCCTTGACGGTAATGGGCGACGCCTGATGAAGTATCTGCTTTTAAGGTGCGTTCCATTCCCAAATTACCCAATTACCAAAAGGGCTGCTTTCTTTGCCCATCTATCTGGACGTCTAAAATATTTCATTGGCTCAGCCAGCTGTCAATTAAAACTGCTGATTTGGTGTTTTTAAAGATCCCTGGATTATACTAAATGTGTTGGGGATTGCGTGTTCCACCTCATTACTGAACTGGTCCACTCTAAAAACAAAATTCCTGACTTCCAAAATTAATTTATCTCTTCACTGCGGTGACAATATAGGGAAGCGAGACTCTTGTGAATGTATACATACCTTTAATTTCATGAGTGACAAGTAATTTAAATTCCAATGTATGTGATTTTTTTCATAACACACGTTGCTTTTGTTACCAATTTCCTACCTGGATGGTCATACAACAATAATAATAATAACTATTAACGGCAGATTTTACTTTATAATGAAAAGGAAATCAGTTTTATTTTGCAAAAAAACTGTAGTAGAAACCCAGCTTCTGAAGTTTTGAAGTCAGAGATTACTTGGTTCATGAAAACCTGACAGAACTTCATCAAGTGCTCTCAAACTTCACTCATTTTCTACTCACCCCCATGTTGACCAAGGGTTGGGATTATTTTCAGAGTAATCTGTTCCTTTTTAGAGCTATAGACAAAAATGTAAGACGATTTAAAAGTAGTGACTGGAGCTCAGTGGTCTTTATCTTCGCCCAAAATGACGAACTTAAAATCACCCAAATACCTCAATGTTGCTCATCTGTAACTGTATTTAAAATGGACTCACATTTTTGCTTATAACTCTAAAAATCCCAACCCTTAGTCGACATGAGTGCGAGTAGAAAATGAGTGGAATTTTAAATTTTGGGTGAAGTCTCCCTTTTAAGTTTCTGTTCATTGGATATTAAGCTAGGTTATAAAAGTTTTAACCTTGAATTACTGAGGCTAATTTTAGATTAAATGGTGTTAATGGTTGTTGCCAAGATGCCAAAAATAACATAGTGTGGCCCAAGGGCAAAATACGGCCCTCTAAGTCATTTAATGTGGATCCTTTTTATGGAGTTCAGTAATTGGAGTAAAACTTTGTTTTGAAAAAGAGACAAACGCATATATAATGATGATAAATTAAGCCATAAATGACAATATACAGTACATATTAAAAAAACAGACTCATACTTCCTTTTAGTTATAAATAAATGTTGTTCCGCCTGTGACTTGGACTGCCAAAAATATTTAGAAAGCTCTAATGGGCCTGAACATGCTTTGACTTTATATAAACTGGAGCTACTGAGGTCGTCATTGGGACTGACCGGACATCCATGAGGGAAGATGTTTGACGGGATGAGGATAGGAAAGTCCAGGAGGCTGCCCGTGATGGGAGATGACCTCAAACGAGATAAAAAGATTAGTCTGAAGGAATGAAACATGAATAAGTAAAGCTCGCGTGGTGAACTAATAGCCATCTTACAGCCATAATAGCGTGTGATGGATTTTTAAAAGTCATTGATTCTCATTAAATTGAGAGGAAAGTGCTGAGTGTGCTGTTTGTTGAGCGGGCAGAAAGAGTCTTGGTTTGGGTGCAGCCTCAGCAGACAGGATTCCCTCTGGTGTGTGTGTGTGTGCGTGACTCTGAGTTTATCTAGTATCTCGGGGGAGATTTTCGCCTGCCCCCCACAAACCAAACATGCTTTCATCGCTCCATAGTTCGAATGAGCGAGGCATTTCGGTTTCCAGTGACGTACACTAGCCGGCGTGTGTTTGTTGCACCTCGTATCCAGACGAGCTCTTGTTTCCTGGTGTGTGTGTGTTTAATAAGGCAAGAGGGTTGGTGAAGGACATGAGTGTTTATGTGTGTGTGTGACACGGGAGTCAGCCTAGACTTGCCGGGCGCTGGGTAAGATTTCATGGCAGCTGGATGGACTCCCAACCAACTGTTCGCACCAGCTCCCCCTCGACTCCCTGCCTCCCACCTCTTCCCTGGATACGTTTGAATCCACTCCAAATCTGCATCTTTTAGGTACTTTCCGGAGGTTTCTGCCAAAGATTTTTTTGGGATAACTGGTAGTGAACGACCTTGAGCATCACAGTCTAGAACAGCAACACTTGGAAAAGATATCAAGAAGTGAAATCAAAGCTGAACATTTGGATCAGGATCTGTGTGTTTGTGTCACGCCAGAGACCGAACACTCTTCACACTGGCTATCAAAATACAGATAGTTGTGCAAGAATGTGGGATGTGACCGCACACGAACACACCTGGTGCGTGCAGACTCCAGCCTGTCGCGATCATATGATGGCATTTCTTCACGGTAGACTTCCAGACGCTGTTACTTTAAAACTTGTGTGTGTACTTGTGTATGAAAGTCAGTGTTTTCATTAGATTATTAATCTATCCTTGTATGTCCTTCCTTGCTTGTCAGCCTTTAGCCTAGAGTTTTCTACAGGGAACTGAAAACGAGGGAAAAAAAAAGTTCAACCTACAAGACAAAGTCGAGTAACAAAAGCTTTTCTCAGGTAAAAAAAAACAAAAAACAAGATAAAAATTAAACTATAGAAAATAAGGTCCGTCTCAAATGTTTAAAGAAGGAAAAATATCTTTATTGAATAAAAAGTTAAGAAAGAAAAGGTCTAGAAAAAAATACCACTCTAGAAAACGATGTCTGGCAAGAAAAGGTGTCCCTTAAAAAATGTGCTAAAAAAAATCATGTTTAAATCTGCAAAAACCCTTATTCAGAAAACAAAGTCAAGTAAACCAAATGCTTAAAAAACCAGGGGCCTCATGTATAAATCAATTTGTGGATTTTCTACTAAAAACGGTCCTACACTCAAATAAAGAAAACATTTTATTGCATGTATAAAAATACTTGGATGTATGAATACCAGCACTTTTCCTTTGTGCATCCCAGCCAATGTGGAATGAAACGCAGACTTGTTTGTCTCTTGCCACGCCCTAATTTACATATTTAAATCATATTTAAAGTGTGGCCCAAGGGCAAAATACGGCCCTCCAAGTCATTTAATGTGGAACCTTTTTATGGAGATCAACAATTGGAGTAAAACTTTTTATTGAAAAAGAGACAAATATAATGAAAATATATTAAGCCATAAATGACAATATACATATTAAAAAAACAGACTCATACTTCCTTTTAGTTATATATACATTTTGTTGCACCTGTGACTTGGACTAAATGTATCAGAGTCCGTGATTTTCAGCTCTACGGTAAGAAAAAACAAATGAAGCGCATACTTTATTTACAGATTCGATCAGGGGATTATTTGAAACATCTTAAAATGAAGTTCAACAAGAATAAAAGTGTAAATCAGTAACTTAAAGCCCTGAGTATTGATGATGAAGATGGTCTGATTGTTTGAGCTTCATATAGATGTGTGGTGCAGCTGTGCACACATAAAATAAAAGCATTTGTTGACAAATTACAAACTAACAAATCATGTGACAAGTGTGTTTTTCAAGGAGATCGCTTTGATCAGGGGTCACATGAGGTAAACCGACTTCGGCTGCTTTCTTTCTGTTTTCACTTTGATCAATTTGTTGTGATGTTGTCACAAGAAAGTCTGTGACTCTCATAGAGAAGGACAAGCGATCAGACACTGATTATTTTGTTCGTTATATTATAAATACAAGGTCATAATTCCTTTACATTTTTTCTGAACAGCGTAAAAAAAAAGTGGATTAAAATATTCAGTATGAAACGATCGATGTTGTCTTAATAAATACAGATCATCAGTTTGGTGTATGAGAACATATTTATATGTTTGTGAATAATTTAATATTCACTCATGTAAATAAAAAACACTTGTGTGTCCTAATTTTTGATCAATATTCATCGTTCATGTTATCTGATGTGAACATTTCAACGTGACTAGTGAGGCTGACAGTAAATAAGGATGAACGCGACCAACAAACACGTCGGGAAGTCCGTCCTTTTTAACACTTTTTTCCTAATGGATAGATATGGACTTGGACGTGGAAAAGTATGTCTGCACGTTTTTTTATGTTTTCGTACGACCTCTTATGCCCCAGGTTGAGAAATACTACCAAAGAAAAATCAAAACAAACCAATTGTAGGAAATAGAGGTCTTCCTTTTGAAAAATGGCAGAAAGTAACAGGTTTCTTAGAAGACAATTTCAACAAGCAAGCTCTACAAAAAGGTCCATTCTAGAAAACAAAGTCAAGTATTACTCAGAAGTCAAAAGTCTATTTGAAGAAAGAAAATACTTCTGTAGAAATCAATTTCAATCTGATTTCTTTTGTTTTTGGGTGTACGGCCATTCACTGAAAAGCTGATGTCAGGAGCCAAATCATTTGCGTGAAGTTATTCACGTGATGGATTTGACCTGAAGAGACACAAAACCTTCATCATTGAAATGAAAATCGTGCAGTTATGTTCATATTCTTGGAGCGTTTGTTTTCAAGCCTTTTGGCTGTAATATATGCTCAATGAAATATTAATCGTGCTGCGCAAATTAAACTTTCATCCCTGACATTGTTCGCACAAATGGTTTCGGTATCTTCGAATAATGGAAATAATTCACTCAAGCATTCGTCGTTTTAATGGCTTCTCAGGCAATTTTTATGATGAATCCCAGCATCTCTAGCCTGAGGAACTTCTCATACTTTTCTTTTAAACGCAGTTTAGCTGCTAGCATCTCAACCGTCGCGCTGATTCAAGAGCCTGGAACAGCCTCCGCCTGCTGCTGCGCCTCATGACCATATTGGTCGACGGAGCCGTCGCCTCGCTTGTACTTATTAGGTCATACTGATGGGAGTGTTTGTGTCTGTGTAGACATCAGTGTTGATGTTACACATGTCCTGCAGTGTGTGTGTGCTTTTCTGTCTTCGCTTTGACTGTTGCTTCTGCTTCCCTTCTAATAAGGATTTCCCCTCACAGGCATAAGTGACGACCACTGCCTTAAATAACGAAAGTAAAGGTCAAATCATCTTTAAAGTTTTTCACTTGTCATCAGTTGCTCATCATTAAAATGAAAGATTTTCCTGCCTTGATTGCTAACTTGTTAAATCTGACCCTTAAAAAACAAATAAATCCAAGAAGTGAAAGTCTACTCTACGAAACAAAGTCCAGGAAAAAAGCGAAGAGGCAAGTTAACTCTAGTCAAGAAAGAAGAGTCTTAGAAAACATGATCAAGAAAGTAGTCGAAACAAAGTCATGTAAGAGGAGTCTAAGAAAACAAAGTCAGGTAAGAAGAGTCTAAGAAAACAAAGTCAGGTAAGAAGAGTCTTAGAAAACAAAGTCAGGTAAGAAGAGTCTTAGAAAACAAATTCAAGAAAGAAGAGTCTTAGAAAACAAAGTCAAGAAAGAAGAGTCTTAGAAAACAAAGTCAATAAAGAAGAGTCTTAGAGAACAAAGTCATGCAAGAGGAGTCTAAGAAAACAAAGTCAGGTAAGAAGAGTCTAAGAAAACAAAGCCAGGTAAGAAGAGTCTTAGAAAACAAATTCAAGAAAGAAGAGTCTTAGAAAACAAAGTCAAGAAAGAAGAGTCTTAGAAAACAAAGTCAGGTAAGAAGAGTCTTAGAAAACAAAGTCAAGAAAGAAGTGTCTTAGAAAACAAAGTCAGGTAAGAAGAGTCTTAGAAAACTTGATCAAGAAAGAAGAGTCTGAGAAAACAAAGTCAAGAAAGAAGAGTCTGAGACAACAAAGTTGAGAAAGAAAGAAAAATCAGGTTAGGAAAAGTAAATTCTTAAAATAAAATCAACCCCAGAAAACATTTCAATTCAAAAAATTGTTATTTAGAAAAAAAAGTCAAGAAGTATTGCTTAATAAACTACATTTAAAAACTATTTTTTCAAAAGAAAAAAATGAACAAAAGAAAAGTCTTCCTTAAAAAAAAAAGTGAACATAGATTGTTAAAGCGCTTTGTGACCCTGGTCTAGCTTTACAAATAACTATTACTAACTTACTTACTTACTTACATAAAGTAGGAAAAGTCAACATGGTTGCTCTCATTAGTTTTGATGCTGCCGATACCGATCATATAGAATTCTTCAATTTAGTTACGATAAATGCTACTGACTACATGCTCTGGAAAAATGAACCATGAAATCACCTCAATTAAAACCAAAACATGTTTTACTTGCTTCATAAACATAAAACAACACAAAAACCTTAGCAATGCAACAACCAAGTCAAAAGGACAACTGAGCAACACTTTAGATAGATGGATGGGTGGAAGATTAACATTGAGTATCATCTTTTCACTCCTGCCCCCAAACTCAGAATTATACAATCTAATATCACGTGGAATGAATGAGTCCCTGAGTCTATATGTGTTGCATCATGGGAGAAGCATTCTTGCTCCATCTGCTTCTCTGCTCACTGATGACAGTGTTCAGAGGAAGACTGTCATCATCCATGATGGACAGTAGTTGATCTCCTCTCTGCAAACTTTACCTTTTCCGAGATGAAAGGGGTTGATTGGTGAACGCGGACACAAAACTCTAAGAAACGTTTGTCCTTAACTCTGCTTAAGTATAGAAAGATATTCACATAGATCGTAGCGTTTACAATTCTAAGCTTGTTTTTTTCCACGACGGACCATGTGTCGGCTCACGTGGTCATCCTGGGAAAATGATTTCCTGCAACAGCACTTTCATTCAGCCCTTCAATGGCTACAAAAGCTGTTAGCAGGTCTGAGAATGATTCCGTCAGTTGATCCCGGTGGCCGGTTGTTTGTCTCTCTGCCAGTCCAGCAGAAGTCCGCTGGTATGTGGACCCTTTCACCGGTGCTGTGGTGCACAATGACCGGAGTAATCCAGGGAATCCCAAACTTTCAATAGAGCCTTTTGTGTTTGATGCTGCGCTGTCGGCTGATCAAAACAACACATGCAGGATAGAAGCCTGTCGGCACGTCTGTCCGCGGGACCCTCGGACAACACACAACACACACACTGAAGGGAAAAGGTGTATCTGGAAAAAGTGGATGGTTCAGCTGACATTCTGTACGACTGCATTAAAAACAACTATTTTGCACTGAGGATTCAATCTTTAGCGACCTAAAGATACAAAATCTTTTAGCACTTGTCTGTCTCTAACTGGCAAATTAATTTTCCTTTAATCAAAGTTTTACTGTTTTGTATAACTGTCAATCATTTCTGTTCCTTATCTTAAACATTGGCATCATTTATAGATCCCCGTATCAAAATAAAATAACTTTGCGGGCCAGATTTGACCCCTAAGCTTTCAGTTGAGGATCGGGATTTTAATACATGTTATAAACCAGCACTGACTTTTCTTTGACATCCACTAGATTGTTGACATTGTTATTTAAATAATGAATCTATTATTAAAGGAAATTAGACCATACATTTTTTGATCTTTATCATAATAAATTATATTTGATTCACATACATCTATATATGTAAAATACTGTAAACCTACAGATAAATATTTGGATTTCATTTCCCAGAGATTAGTTGGGTTTATGATAAGATTTAAAAAAAATTAAAGCAAATGGTCTTATATAATAAATGTAAGAAATCATTATATACTGTATATACAGTATGTTGATTTAGATATGGTGTAGCTGAAATAAGCCGTGTATAATTGACAAAGGATGGTTTAAAAAGTGTATTTGAAAACAAAATAACCCCCAAAAGAGGAACTTACAGTCTTTCAATGACTGATATGAGTTGAAATTCTGTAAAGCTCCCTTAATCACAATTTAATGTATGTGGTTTGAATTACATTAAAATGACAATTTTGACAATTTTTATTTTATATATACATTTATAAATGTAATTCACATCAGAAACCATCACTGCCCTTCCTTTTTACATCCACCAGATTCTTGTTATTGTTACAGAAAAAAAATTCATCTTCACTAATAATTATTTTCCACATATAGAAGTGATAACTGCACTTCTCTTACTCAGCAGTTATTCTTTCGTCGAGTCGAGCACTTCTGCTTTAGTTTACATTTTTGTTTTTAACACCTCGACGCTACTCTTCTTACATTCTTCTCTTTGTTGTCCTACTTCCTGTCGTCGGCGGCAGAGTCTGTCTGTCGATGTTCTAATTGCTTCCCTGGACGGCAACTTGTCTCCGCTCTGTCGCTCTCGCCGTCCCGACTCTCCGACATTCTCTTTTTGTCTTCTCCGTCGTCATCTGTCCATCTGTCTCCCTGAGAGTCACTGGGATACGAGTCAACACTACATGAATGGGAAGTGGCTGACGCGGCCGAACAAGATTGGAGCTAACTGGCTGTCGGGAAGGAGTCTTGTCACTTTTCTTTTTAGGTGCGAATCAGTGGCTCTGAATTATGAATGAAGCAGAGCAGCCGACACACCTCTTCCCGGCGAACAACACCTCGCCCTGAGCGAGATAATGATGATGACCTTTTTCAATTTGCGGCTTTATTGTTTTCCGCTTCACCTCATTGCGGGTTGACGGACGACAAATGGAGACGGAGCGGTGTAAACAGGAGAGTTGGACAAAAGACAACAACCAGAGTTGCACCCGCCTCACTTGTTTCTCTCTCGAGTGTCTTTCTGAAGCGTATTTATGTCAGTGTTATCAGAATTAAAGAGGGAAATTCAATACTTTTAATGTTGAAACTGTTATTGAATTATTTTTAATTTTTAATTTTCAAGATTTTAATTTTAATAATTGAATTAAAAAAAATGTATTTAAAGGTTTAATTTTCTTTTAATTCATATTGTTTTACTCATTGGGTTGACATGTTGTTGTTTATTTTAAGTATTTGAATTGTTAAATTCAATAGTTTCTATGAAAAAATCATTGAATTTTAAAAATCGAATTCAATAGCTTTCATTTTAAAAGGTCGTATTTATTTAATAATTAAAATGTTTAATTTGTATATTGAAAGTAGATTTTAATAATTTCATTTAAAAATGAAAACAGTTTGATATTCTTATTCCAGTATTGGAAAAATAAATATTTCAATATTTTTCATTAACTGCCAAAATGTTTATACTGAATTTAAAATGCTATGAATTCAAAACATATTGAATTTGGAACATTTACATTTACATTTCAATGATTAGAATATTAATATCAAACCCAATGTGTAAAAAAAACATTTTTATAAGAAAAAAGTGCAACTTTCAAATATATAAATAATTGGATTCAATTATACCCCCCCCCCCAAAAAAAACTTGATGCTTAAAAAAAAACACCATTTCAATAACAAAAATTCAAAGTTTCAATATTTTAAACATTACATTAATTTGTTTAATATTCTGAAGGCACTGATATACTTCCATAGCTAGTGAAAAACTATATTGAAAACATATACAGAAGATCCTTTAATGAACAGAAACTGGTCTGTTTTTTTTTTATCTTGAAACATCTCGTGTAGAAGGTAGTTCCCCAGAGAGAGTTGAGGTATAAAAAGGTTGTACTCGCATTATTAAAGAACTTGTTGTTATGAAAAGGGGAGTTGATGGGCGTGTGAGTGTGAAGGGAATGGATGGATGGAGAATAAAGGTTACAATTGATTTTTTTTTTTCAAATATGGAACGCAGACGGAGGCGGAGGCGGTGACAGCAGGGATGAGTGACAGATGGACCGAGCCTCGTAAATAATGAATGGATGAGTCGGCTTGAGACTTATGGCTGAAAGTTAAAGGTAGACCGCGAACACGTTGTTCGATCTATGTGGTGACAAACACACAAGAAATAGCATTTAAAACGGCTTTCTTGTAATTCAGATGCGAGTGTCTGCGAGAGAATCTTTGGCAGGAGATATTGGAGCTGTAGGTGGTTCTAGTAGGTGGTTGTTCCTGGGTGTTGCCAAGTCTTCCACCCACTCAGTCACCTTCAAGTATCTTCATGTGTAAGTGATGGTTTTGGTGCTGGAAGTCATGTTTTTAGACAGCATGTTAGCTGTAAAACACATCCGTCCATCAACTTTAATCCCCAGATGAATTGCTGTCGACACAAACATCACATCCTTGAGCCACAAATGATTGGAAACTTTGTTTTGCTGGTCCAGAACAGGATACTGAATGCTCTTCCTCTCCAGAACTACCTTGGATCTTTAGGTCTAAAAAATGTGAACATGATGGTAGGTAGTTAGCAGATAAATGGATGGATGGATGCTGTACATAGAAGGTAGATGCATAAAAAGGTAGAACGTTGGACGGGTAGATTGATGGAGAAGACATGTGTGGATGAATGTTCGTCACCGTCATCGTTTTACTGCTCGTCTTGTTCGTCGGATCAGAAATGGATGAAGCTCCGCTGATGCTGTGGGACTCAAAAGGCGGTCGTCGCTCAAACACTGTGCTTCAGGGTCGACTTGGAGAGCGCGGCTGAAAGGTTGACGATGAGACAGAGTGTGGGAGTGTTGGAAAAAAAAGGAGAGAAGGACACTGCGTAGAGGGATGAGAGAGGCTCTCAAGTGTTCGCTCATGTAGATTGTGGGCAGATTTAAAAAGGCTTTGTTGACCACGGTGTGCTGAAAGTATCGCTGCATGTTAAACCAGGTTGTTTTTCTTCCATCGTTCGGTCAGGCCCGGGCGTTGTCCGGCCCCTGATTAAACATTGATCCAGGTTTAAGTGATGTTTCGCTGCGTGATGTGATCTGAGGATTTACTCTCTGTGCTCTGGCGTCTCGAGGGTCCTCGGGGGCTCCTGGTGCCTTCTCGCTGCTCGTCCCTTGATGGATGTACGCCGAACAAGAAAGTCATATTTTTCACAAAGCGATCATCCCTCTCGACTTGTCGTGTCTGCTCCAGAGCACTGATTATCAATGTTGTTCAGGTCGACGCTGCAACGGTGATGTAATTTACAAACATCTTCCGTCGCTCTCGGGTTTCCTCCCATCAGGCTTCCATCTCCGAACAGTCGAATGAAATCATGGACGTCATGAGCAAGGCAGCATTTCAACCTTTTTCTCCGGGAGAAACAAGACGAATAGAAAGATTTGTTTTAAGGACTGATATCTGTTCATCATATATTTCAAACCATTTAAATTAAATATTCAATATATCTTAAATTAACATTTTAGCTTTAAATGTAACAAACCTAAAACAGTTATCTCACTTAGAACGTAGGAATATATTCTTGATATTATCAACAAAAACGTCTGGACATACACTCATTCTTTTCCTTTTATTTCATTAGTCGTGTCTCAAACTCAAACATTTTTGATAGAGGGCCATTTTGCAAAACTGGTGGTATTTACACTGTTATATTTAATATTAATATTATAACAATAAAAAAAATAATAATAATATTTTTCCTCTCATGAGTTTAACATACTAACATACAAATCTAGTTGTTGAAACTGGTTGACGAGGTTTTGAGGAATCTAATCGTTTGTCTGTGGTGTCCTTAAAAGAAACAGTGTCTTTGTAATAGCTAATATATAAAAATAATATTTACAAAACGTGATTAACTATCATCTGTATAGTTTAAGAATTAAAATAGTATACTTTTAATGATAAATAAATATATTTGAATTTGTTTTTTAAAAGGTGTTTTTTTTTTGTGGATATGCTAGATATGATATCTCCAGTCATCAGTCATTGACTTAAAAGCAAAAAATGTAATTTACAAACCTCAAGTTGTAATGATTTACACAATACATATGATAGGGGGCAGCGAAAGGCACCCAGGGCTGACTTTGGTTATGCCTGTTTTAAAAAGTCATTGATTTAATAAACTTCAAGACGCTAAATAGGTGCAGTCATGTCTTCTGCAGCTAAAGAATCTATGAAATCTCGCAGAATCCCAGTGATGACTGAGGACTAGAGGATACAGTCGACTCCAGCAGCTTTAAAAGCTGATGTGAGTCAAGTACTCGACAATACTACAAATATATCCTTGTTACCATAACTGTATCGTGATACATATTGTATCGTGATGCATATCGTATCGTCAGATTCTTGCCAGTACAAACCCCTACTTGATCAAATACCTAACAAACCAAGTGAGTTCTCTTTGAAGCTAAGATTTGGGGTTTGTTTGGTTGCCAACATTTGCTTGGCCCTGAAGACATGGGACTAACTTTTGATTAAAAAAACATTTTTGGTATTGGTATTAAAGCCCTGATAACGGAGACGCAGGAAGAAAGCATTGGAAGAAACCTGTGTGTAGCGTTGTTTTCTACGTCTCTGCTAGGTCGCTGCCATGTTTACCTCCATAAACCTCCCCTCCAGTTTTCACCGACCCCCCCGCCTCACCCCGGGTTCTAATTAGAGCCTTCATCGAGGGAGTTTGACATCAGAGGAGAACCCTTCAGGGCGACCCCCGGATTTATTTCCACGTGCCCCCCCGACACCTCGCACCGTATCAATAATTGACACGAGGGCGGCCCGGGGCGTCAGAAGAGATAGCGAAGATAGTGGTTTTAAGATGGAGATGATAAGAGCAGCTGTTGATGGACAGAGTAAACGAACGGGTAACGCCTCAGCTGTTGAAGGATATCCTGCTCTCGGATAACTTCGCCGTGACTGATGTCTCCGGTTCATCAGAAAGTGGCTCAAATCCAATTCATCTCCGTCTTACTGAGGCGCTCCTTGTTAAGAGGCGCCTGCTGTGTTGAACCCGGTTAAGTGTAATAGATCCATTAGCCAGAGAGTCGGGGTGCAAGATCAGGTCTGAAGAGATTGATCTGGTGAGAGGGGAGTCAGTAGGCAGATGAAAGATGAAGAGATGAAGCTTGTGGAAACGTTGTCGGACAAACGGGAGGCGCAGGAGTGGGATGGAAAGATGTAAAAAAAAAGACAGTAGAGAGGAATCAATAGACCGATGGGGAAGCAGGGGTGCGTTTGTTTGTGGGTGACCTCGTTGTGTTCGGCCCACATCCATGTTTGAAAGTAGTGCCAGAGGCTTCAAAGATCTGAAATATTCTGAGGAGTGATATCTGAGAGAGGTGATCAGTCCATCAATCAATATCCTATATTTAACCAGGTGAAGCAGTTACATGAAAACACGGTCAAACATGGTCGTACGCTTCACAAAAAACACTCTTAATTCCTCTGTAGCTACACGTTAATACTTGGTCCTTATCAACAGCGTTCTCGCTGCATAGGTATGAAAGAATGTCGCTGCCATTGGAATATTGAATTGAACATTTTAAATGCTAAAAACTTTAACACTTTAAATAGAAGGGTTGTTTTTTTTTCATCTTATACTATCTTCAACTATTTATACAATGAAAGGTTGAATTTGTTTAATTGAATAATTGAATTCAACTTTTTTTTTACGGTTGTCCTTTTTTAAATAATTGAAGTTCATTTTTATTTGAATAGTTTAAAAATGAATGATTTAAAAAAATGAAATGTTATTCCAATAATTCAAATATACATTTTCTATATTGAACTTTTTTTTTTTAATATGTATGCTTTTTTAATTCAATATAAAAATGTTGGTATAAAAGGTACTATAAGAAAATATTACCGTGCTAGATCACATAATAAAGTAGAAGCACTAGCATTAATCATGGCAGCACTATAGCACTAACATTTTATATTGAATTCGAATGGGTACAAATGTAAACATATTGAATTTAGAAAATGTATTTTTGAATTTTTGGAATTAGAATATCGAACTTTATGTGTAAACAAAAAAACAATCATTTTGAAAATTTAACATTAAAAAATGACATTTAAATTAAGACATTCATAGTTTCAACATTTGAAAAGTTTAATTCAGCCATTCAATTTTCTGATGTCACTGATATACTTTCATAGACAGGACGGATAATTTATAAACAGTTTTGTTACATATTCCTGATCTTCTTTTTCTTCTTTAGCTTAATGTGAGGCTCTCAGGGTCTGTATTCAAATTATTTTACATGCTACGTTATCTTCTATCTTTGGGATTTTGAATTTAAAAAACAACAATCATGAATGAAAAACCCAATTTAAAGATTTAAAAAAATTTATTTTATGGCAGACGTGGGCAAAGTGTGGATCAGCTGCCTGCTCATAAATGATATTTCTGTTCAGATTTATTCAATTATTTAATACTTTTCTAATCTTTGATGATACTTAATTAGTTGAAGGTTTAATTTATGTTAGGTTTAAATCATGTCTTTTTTAACAACTGAATTAACTTGTTATAAAAAGTGATAGTTATAAATGTCATTTTAATTGTAACTATTGTCATATCCTACATCAATATTTCATGGATTTCAATGTATGGATTCAGAATATCTATAAATAAAGTAAAATAGTTTTATCTTAATATTCTTAAGGTACAATTATTTAAATCACTTTTTTTCAAGTTGTTTTCATTATTCATATAAAGGCTCCTATTTTCTCTTCTTTCTCTTGGTTTGACGGCCCCTCACAACACTTCTTATACATGTTGTGGCCTTCAGGGATTTTAATTGTCCACCTCTATGGTTGAGCTGCCATGTTTGGTTGAACTCAAGGATCTAATTAAATATCCTCTCGCTGTATACGGGAGAGAAAGGATGGAAAGAAAGAAAAAAAGCAAAAATACAAACATAGAAAGATAGAAAAAAAAAGTTCTTAGTAAGTAAAAACAAATCATTTTATGTAACAGCTTTGTACATTTTATTTAATATCGGTTGTAAAATATATGGATATTGAGGGATATTTAAATATAATATATGTTATTATATTTTTGTCCTTTTTTTTAACTGAAAAAAAACTTTACTAATATGTATTTTTATTATTGTTTTACCAATAGTTAAGAAAGTGTGTATAATAATATGTTATAATATGTAAAGATATTGTAAACATGTTTTATTTAGTATAAAATAATGAGTTCTATCTCAGAGACGTCTTCAAGTGCAAAGCTCTAACAAGATGCCTGATGTTTGATAGTATGAATATTCTGGTCATTCCTGCTTGTTTGGTTGGACAGCAACTCTAAGCCATTAGCTTCTAAGATGGCCGTGTCACGTGGTTGTTGTGGAAAGTTACCGCAGTTGATGTCTTCTAGAGAGAATCTGTTTTATCGATTGACTTACGCAGATGTCTGTCCTTGAGCAAATCTAAATATTTGTTATGGTTCTCTCAGTGTGTAGGCTTGACCTGATCTGAAGTACAGCTGAGCTTGACTTTAATATGAAACATTACCTGTTTATCGGGTGATTATTTGAAATGTTTTGTAAATCTAGATCATCGATACAGTAAATAATTTAAATAATTTAAAATGTTCAATATTACCCTATGAGGGCCACATACATGCATTCATAGGGCCACACTAGGGATGATCTTGGTTCTGTTCAGTCTTCATCAGAAAAGCTTTGAGAAATCATTAGTGCTTCATTCCCAGAAATGAAAAAAGAAGAGTGACAGTGTCAGTTAACTGAAGAAACAACAATGTCTGGTCTTCTGTGGATGAATCCAAATGGCAGGAACATAAAAACAATGGAAGAAGCAGCGCTGGTTCCGTGTCAGCGATGAGTGACAGGCAGCATTTGCTGATGTTTTCATCTGAATAATTTAGCAAACATTATTTGTGCTTCTTGGAATCCATCCTTAGACTCACTTTTGAGTGAAGAGTCGTCTTATGAAGCACGCAGAGATTCATGGAGGAAATGTGTGCATTAACCAGCGTAGAAATTTGAATTTAATTTGAATGTTCTGCGAGAGTAGATATTTCTGTGTGTCACAGTGCTTCCCCCGACATAGTGGATCCCTTCCAGCGCTAGGCTAATGTTTTGTCTTTCTCTCTGTGTCTCTATGACTGTCTCACTTTTCCGTCCATCATCGTTTTTTTTTGTGATTTTATTTTTTCGTTCCGGGTTGATCTTCCCCCTTTTCTCTGTCAACTGTGACATGCTTTGTGATGTCACGGCTTTTAAATGTGTGTTTGTGTCTTGTTTCTCTCCTCGTCCCCCGTGTCTGTCTACATGTCCTTCTTCTGGTCGCCGTCCTCCTCCCCTCGTGTCCACCGTGACCCCCCGACCCCGTCCCTCCTCTAGCCTTTGTGACTTTGCTGAACGGGGACCAGGCTCAGGATGCCATCCGCTCCCTCCACCACAGCACTGTCCGCGGGCGCCTGATCAACGTGGCCCTGCAGCCCACCGACTCGCTGCTGTGCCTCACCAACCTGCCGCACACCTACACCGCCCAGCAGTTCGAGGAGCTGGTCCGCGCCTACGGCAACATCGAGCGCTCCTTCCTGGTGTACAGCGAGCTGACGGGCCACTCCAAGGGATACGGCTTCGTGGAGTACATGAAGAAGGATTCCGCCTCCAGGGCCCGGTCCGAGCTGCTCGGGAAACCACTGGTGCGTCCAGCAGCTGTTGAGAGAACCTGTTCCATATTGACATTAGAAAATGTGCTTAAGCCCCGCCCACTGTAAACATGAAGTCTTGTTAACCGTAACCACACCCATTCTGAGGTTTGTCACCGCACGTCATCAATCCTGGAAGTCTCCACCTCCAAGGGACCCGTTGTATAAACAAAGTGGGGCGTGATTAAAGTTCCCTCGAGCAGGGATTAAGCCATTATTACGACATAAGGGACATAACCGCGTAACCTCATGTTCGCCGAGATTTTAGACGGGGGAGAACTTTATTAAGTAATAACTTCCAAACATGGTCATGATGAAGGACTTACTGCATCTTGGAGAGGAAGACTTCAACAGAAATATTTTGTTACAAAACAGGTTAATGCTATTGACAAACTTTATTTTCGTATTAAGTAAAATATTTTACATTTTACACCCACTACCCAAAAAAACAAACTACAAACACACAAAATAATTAAAAGAAATTCAAACACATCACAACTTCATTAAAATAATTAAATAAATAAATTGGAAAAACTACTTAAAACTAACAAGTTTACAAACTCACAAAGAATGTTTTTGTAAGCAGTCCAAAACAATTACAAACTCATAAAACACATAGAAAAACACACTTTTACAAACTAAAAAAAAATAAAAAAATCATAAATCCAAATTTACAAGCACAAAAAAACAAATTAAAAATACACTAACTACAAATTGACAAACTTACAAAACAAATTGTAAGAAAATATTATATTTTCTCTACATTCTCACTCTCGCTCTGCACCTGAACTCACCTTGCAATGTTGTGTTACGCACACACAAAATAGCCCCAAAGTCAAACAGACAGATCCTCGGTTCAATTCCCGGTCAGTGTGAATCTTTTTCCAAACAATATTTTTCTTGTCTTCTTACAGTTATATTTATACGTGTATACATGTTTTAAAAAGCCACATGGAATGAGGTCTTTGGCAGAGGTATGTGCTCCCTGAGTGCTCTTCTAGTAACTAACCATCTGACAAGTGTGCGTCTCGTGTCTCTCCAGGCCGGTCGGTCGCTGATGGTGCAGTGGATGGACGTGAACCAGCTGACTCAGCAGGAGAACCTGCACTCCAGGTGTCTGTGCGCGGACCGCTTACCTCTGGACCTGAGCAACTCTGAGGAAATGAGCAAGCTCTTCTCTGAGACCTACAAGCCCGTCTTCTGCCAGGTATGATGGAGATTGAAATAATGAGCCTCAACATCTCACACAAAAATTGAACCGATTTTCAATTCACTTTTATTTAAAATGTTGAATCATACGAGAATTATCTCAAGAGAACTCACTTTTTAAACTACGCTTCATAAGAGGCGAACAGGTGTCGGAGAATCACTGCTTCGACACATTTCTTCAACACCAGCATTTATCGTTTCACCTTTTCTTAAATTCCTCTTGACTTTCGGTCTTGTATCTCTGCAAACTCACTGCATATTTTATTTTCTGTCTCCAACATTTTTTAACACGTTTAAGCTTCAGCATCTTTCATACATTCACATAAAATACCAGTTATAATCTACTATTTAATGGTCTGGTGGGTCCAGTTGTCGATGGAAACTGCAAAATATATGTTTGAATGTAAACCTGATTAACAAAGTCAAGAAACAAATTTACAAACTCTCTAAAGAGGTCAACAAACACAAAACAAGGTCACAATAATTTACAAGCAGAAAACTAATTAACAAACAAAACAACAAAACTAAATGAAACTAAAACACATTTGCAAACTCATAAAACAACTTTAAATAATAGAAAAGCTTATTAACAGCTGACCAATCAATAGAGTTATCATTATTTTTTAATTACAATTTTACAAAATTTTCAATTTTTATAAAATACTCTTTTTTTTAAATCAGTAAAAAAAAACAAACAATAATACATTTCCGAACAAATAATTTAAAGAGACAAGGCTGACTTACAAAATAATCAATTAAAATTGAAAAAACAAATTTAGAAGCT
Organism: Callionymus lyra; assembly: GCF_982586985.1. Classification (NCBI taxonomy): domain Eukaryota; kingdom Metazoa; phylum Chordata; class Actinopteri; order Syngnathiformes; family Callionymidae; genus Callionymus; species Callionymus lyra. Next base: position 37,117,568 of record NC_141819.1, on the reverse strand, counting down.
CACGAAACAATAACACACGCAAAAAAAAACAGATTTACAAAATTTTAAGATTTACAAAATTATGGATATACCAAACACATTAGAAAACCCATGCACATTTTCATATTCGCAAAACTAATTTAAACATTTTGAAATCACTTTAACAAATGTACAATCTCACAAACATTTTTTCGATGATCAATAAAAAGCATCTCAAAAGAATTGTAAAACCCTAGACTAACTAACTGCTAATTTTCAAAAACACACCTAATTTACAAAATTAGAAAACAAAAAGGTTTTACAAACTCATGAAACAGTTTTTTACTATTTTTATAAAATAGAACAACAAATTCAATGACATTAACTTAAAAAAATAAATGTTTACAAATTTACAAAATAAATGAAAAATTCCCTCAAACAAATAAAAAGAATCACAATATTTAAAAAAGAATAATAATTGGTAATTGGAAGAACTACGAACTCGAAACAATTAAACAATTCACAATATAAATTTACAAGGACATTAAACAAATTTAAACAAATTGTAAAAACAACACATTTAGAGATCATAGTCACAGAAAATGTATAATTCTCGAATTCTAGAAATTCACAAACTTAGAAAACAAAACTAATCAACCAAATATAAACATTGTTGAAATATAGTTAAAAAACATTAAATAGAAAATGTACAAGAGCCTACAAATAACACCTGGACGTGATTCAGAAGAGTTTGTAACTAGTTACATGGCAGATGATTTTGGGTAAACATGTACAGAAACAGGAACTAAATGATGGACTGCAGGTGGTTCTATGAGCCGTAGACCTGCCACTATGACCAGGTCATTTCAGACCAGCTAAGATATAATTTACATTACCTTTTGCCTGCACTTTCAAAAACTGTCAGTGTAGAATGAAGCCTAATAATCTTCATGCTTTCATGTGGAGGGACGTACATGTTTGTACCTGAGATTCAGTAGCAGTTTAAAAACTGATGTTGAATATGGGATGTAATTGTCTGCCAAATCAATGACGCTAAATGATGCATGACTGAGAAAAAAAAATCCTCAAACGCCACCAGTCGAGAGCGACTGAAGCCCGTCTGTCCCCATTGGCCTCCTCCTCTACATCACCAAGCAACCGTTTCCATGGCGAGGTGTGGACGCTGTGTCAGCCCCGCCCTCTTTCTACACCCTCTCAGCGTTCCTCCTCTCCTGCTCCGGTCCACCCCCACGGGCCCGGTTCGACATCAGTCGCTGATATCTGTTCTGCCGGTGTCCCAGATTAGCTCCACCCCTCCGGTCCGCTCCCACGTAGAAATCAATACGCCCACTTCCTGCTGGTCCCATGATGGGTTGTGGGCGTTGAGCACATGTTGAGCAGCGGCTGCGGAGCCAGCAGGCGTTGACCCGAGGTCCACCGCTTCATCTGTGCAGGACGCGAGTGCGATGCTGGATCAAATCATACTTTCAAACCAGAGCGTCAGTGGGAAGTTCATGACCAAAAAGAAAATTACATACGTGATGCTGCGGTCAATTAGCAGGCCGGGGGTTTGATTGACAGGTGGGAGAAAATATGATACATTTTTCTCAAGCAAAAAAATAAATCTTTATAAATAGACAGTATTTTTACTATGCATTTTTGCTTCCTTTATTCAAAATCCATGTTTTCTAAAGATTCCTCTGAAGCAGGGTTTATGGAAATACATCAGTGTCATCATTTCAAATGTTGAAACTTTGGTATTTATTCATTTTTTGGAATAATTTCATTAAATGATTTTTATATTAAAAGGTTGAATCCGTTTTTATGCAATTAAAGCCTTTTAAAATCAATATAATACTACACGTTTGATCAAGAATCTTTGTACTGTTTAGTTTTTTGCTTCGCTTTGAATGTATTTATTTATTGGAGAATAAAAAAAAAAAAATGTAATTAAAATATTGAATTTGCTGCGATACAATTTAATATTTGTATTTTTTAAGGTTATAAATATTTTTATAATTTAAAGTAAAATCTTATTCAATATTCAAAAATACTTTTCAAGATTCAATATTTAAATCATATTTAATTTGTAGCCTATTTAATTGAATATATACATTTTGGTTTAATATTGCTGTCATGATGAATTATATATTGATGAATTATATATTATATTATTATGAGTCCTTACTTCAATGTTGTCACATGATGCATTATTGGATCAAGTAGCTCTTTTGGTATTGACTGGTTGCACTATTATACCAATATTATTAAAGTGAATTTAAAAGGCTATGAATAAAAAAGTATTTAAATGAAACTACATATTTTCTGATTATTGGAATTAGAATTTTGTCAGTTTTTTTTAATTGAAATTATTGAAAAACAAAACAAATTCAAACCTTCAACACAGAGATTATTGAATTCAGTTCCTAGCTAAAAACACATTCCAATCCAAACCATCTTTCTTCTACAACATTGCAAGGCATCTTTTAACCTCTGAATAACACTGGTCATGTGACCACCGCTGACCTCTGTCAAGAGATAAGTACGACCACACAAAGTTCTTCGTCTCAGCTTGTCGAGGCATTTTGTCCCAACTGGATTATTAATGGACGATGACACAATATTCCTCCGAAGGCTTTGTTTTCCAAAACTCCACTCTCGACTACAGCTCGCTGTCACCTCCTCTTAGTTCACGACCCATTTGACGGTGGCCCTGGTCTCCCCTTTTAAATCTGCAGACTCACTTGAGCTGACGCTGGCTGGGAAAGATGGAGGGAGGGGAGGGGAGGGCGGAAATGTCAAGTGTAATAGAGGGACCACCGGACAGAGACACTAGTCAGGGATGTCAAATGAGTGTCAAATTAGAACAGGAGACCTTTTTAACAGGAGCTGGAGTCTGGTAGGGAACAAGACTGCTGTCGAGAGACGAGAGTCAGGCTCGCCCACATGTCTGGGGTCAGACCTAAAAAATATGGCATCATTATTCTTAGAAATATTTTGATAATATAATCCATCCACCTTGGTTAGCTAGAGGGATAGATAGATTGATAGATGCTTAGATGGATGGATGGATGAATGGATAGGTGGAGGGGTATGTGGATGGATGGATAGGTGGAGGGATACGTGAATGGATGGATGGATGGATGGATAGATGGGGGATGAATGGATGATGGTTAGGTGGATTATTGGATGGATAGATGGATGGGAAGGTAGATGGATGGATGCAGGGAACTGGGGTGGATACAGGGATGGATGGATGGATGAATAGGTGGAAGAATGGATAGGTTGGATGGATCTGTGGATTAATGGATGGATGGGAAGGTGGATGGATGGATGGATGGGAAGGTAGATGGATGGATGCAGGGACCTGGGATGGATACAGGGATGGATGGATAGTTGAATAGGTGGAAGAATGGATAGGTTGGATGGATCTGTGGATTGATGGATGGATGGGAAGGTGGATGGATGGATGGATGGGAACTGGGATGGATACAGGGATGATGGATGGATGGATGGATGGATGAGAAGGTGGATGGATGGATGGATGGATGGATGGATGGATGGATGGGAACTGGGATGGACACAGGGATGATGGATGGATGGATGGGAAGGTGGATGGATGGATGGATGGATGGATGCAGGGAACTGGGATGGAAAAAGGGATGGATTGATGGACGGATATGTTTTTTGATAAATGGATGGATGGATGGATATGTGGAAGCATGGATACTTTGATGAATGTTATCTGGATATATGGATGGATGGATGGTTCGGTAGATAGATAGATAGATAGATAGATAGATAGATAGATAGATAGATAGATAGATGATAGATAGATAGATAGATAGATAGATAGATAGATAGATAGATAGATAGATAGATAGATAGATAGATAGATAGATAGATAGATAGATGATAGATAGATAGATAGATAGATAGATAGATAGATAGATAGATAGATAGATAGATAGATAGATAGATAGATAGATAGATAGATAGATACATAGATAGATAGATAGATAGATAGATAGATAGATAGATAGATATATAGATAGATAGATACATAGATAGATACATAGATAGATACATAGATAGATACATAGATAGATACATAGGGGGCTGAATGGCTGCATAGATGGGTGGATGGATAGGTGGGTTGATATGTGAATGGATGGTAAGGTGAATAGTTGGATACATGGATGGATGGATGGTGCGGTGGATACGTGAATGGATGGATGGATGGATGAATTTATAAAAATATTACAATTTGCTAATTAAATGGTAAAAAAACAACAAATTTTAACTTTCAATTCAGAAATGATCAAATCCCTTTAATGAAAATGAGAATTAAATGCATAAATAAATATATAATAATAATAATAATATTATAATAAATAAAAATATATTTGGTCCAAAGTAACCAGGAAAGTAAAATGTAACATTTAATGATCTGATAGCACTGATATACTGACGTAGATGTGGAGCATGCAGAGGAACACCATGTGCAGAACATCATTGTCTCATGATTGTGTTCGTTCTGATCATGACGGATGTAATCAACCCTCACTCTGCTCTCAGTGCCATTTATAGATACTTTGAATATTCACTCAACGTCTCAGAAACTTCTTTTACTTTAAGAGCGAGGCTGACGGTTCAATTTCATTACAGTCGTATAGTTAGCTAGTTAAATGTTTGGAAACAACACAGAAATAGAGCACAACACACATACTAGTACTGCAGTAAGTAGAATAAAATGCTTTTTTGTTAGGTTTGTCAAGTTAAGGGAAGATTTTCTTCTACCTACTGCAGTACTAGTATGTGTGTTGTGCTCTATTTCTGTGTTGTTTCCGAACATTTAACTAGCTAACTATACGACTGTAATGAAATTGAACCCTTATCACGATATGATATATTGAAATACTATAGTAACAAGGATATATTTGTAGTATTGTTTGAGTACTTGACTCTGTTGTTGCAGAATTTACAGACCACATGACTCTTGATGAAGTGGCTGCTTTCATTTGTTTTGAAACCAAAATATGTCCAAATATCAGCTTTAAAAACTGCTGGAGTCGACTGTATCCTCTCGTCCTCAGTCATCGCCCAGATCTCACAGGATTTTATTGTTTCTTTAACTGTCTGATGTCATGTTCATTCTGAATATGTATATATATAATGAAGAAACTCAAATTATTTAATTCAATCTAAAAATAATTCATAAAATAAAATATTATTGCAAAGCCACGTTTAAAATCAAATAATAATAAACTGTAAAGATACAATGAAAATAATAAAAGATTGAACTGAGTCAATATTTACTTGCACCTCTAATACTACTACTACTACAGTCTTGAGATGTCGGCTCGTGGTAATTTGGTCCTGAAGTACTTCTTCAGCTCAACTCTTCCAGGAAGGTCAGCGTGAGCCGTCGTGTCGTGACCTCATCACTCGGCTCAGACGGCGCCATCTTGAGTCACATGCTCACTAACGGCGAGTGACGCGTCCCGACGGGTTCACTCTCAGAGACACGACCGCGGGTCGGACGGTTGACTGTGAGGCCGACTGATGGAGTCGACGTCTTCCCCTCGCATCCAAGTTCCTTTCTGAACCAAAAACCTCTAACACCCTTGTTGACCTCTGACCCCTCGCTCCACACGTCAACACCTGAATGAAACACAACCTGATGTGTGTACATGACAAAGGTTGGTGAGCGTTCACAAACACTCGCCTCAAACAAGAGTGTTTTCCTTCACTTCCTCGCTCCTGCTCGCTCTGAATTCCTCGCCCTGTCTGACCTGTCAATCACAGACGTTGAAGGAGTTGCTGAAGTGGTCATTTCCATGCAGCGAGTTAGTGCTGATGATGAGAGACCATCAGCCCATGCGTCCATTTCCCCTCTGCACCGACCTCTGTCCATGGACCTAGATTGAAAAATGAACCCTTTTTGAAATTGAAACTGTTTTCTTCTATTGAAGTTACTGTTGTCTTTGAATAAATAAGACACACATGTCCTATAATATGACAATCTCATAAAAGTGGCTTAAATCATGAAAATATTTCAATAGTTTTTTGTTTAATTGGAATAAAGCGAGAAAAGTTGTGTAGTTGCTTTTTTAACTCAAGTGGTTTTTGAAGCAGTTCTTTTGTTGAAGTGAAAATTGTTTTTAAGTATTTCTTTTTATTATTTCATCATTTTGTCGCACGTGCCGGTGATTCATAGAAAAGAAAACGGTTTGAATTCAAATTAAGTGTTCAAACCCTTTTTTTTGTCACTAAAAACCTTTATTTTGATTGCAGCCAATTTTTGTAAGTTGAATTATTAAAAGAAAAACAATAATGAAACAACTTTCTTTTATTGATTTTTAAAAATAATAAAAAATGTAACAACTATTTTAATTGAAGCTACTTTTAAAGGAAAGTAAAGCATAAAATTTAGATTGCTATTTAGTTGTCATTGGAAACTACAATTTCCTCTGGCTTAAACTGAAAAAATCCATCTGGATCCAGGAAGGTTTTGAAGGTGTCGTCTTTCACTTGCATGGGTTCTAACTCCCCAATGTGCTCTGAACTACAGTCGAATAAAAACTAGAAAATGTGACTTAATAAATTAAACCAACATATTCACGAAATGACTTAATTTATAGTGTTCTTTTAAATAAACAAAACGTTTTACTGACTCACTGATCTCTCCTTGTCTACGCACTTGATGTTGTTAATAAATACCAAAATGTATTTGTAGGTGTAAAAGGATGAGAAGTCTTTGAGTATAAGAAGTTTGGGGCACCCGAAGAAGAGCCGTTCCGACTGGTTTTTAAATTAGAGTATTTAGAAAATATGTTTTTAAAATTTGTGTAATAGGAATATCAAACTCTATGTGTTTTTTTTTCATTTAGAAAATATTCAATTTTTTAAAAATAAAGAAAATAATGAAACCTTGTTATCATCAATTATTCAATTCAATTATGCCCAAAAAATAATTAAATAATAAAAACAAATTCAATTCCTAAAACACATTTCAATGATAAGATTCAACATTCGACATTTGAAATACTACATTTTTATACATTTTGTCGTCTTTTTATGCATCTGTTCTAACGACGCAACCATTTGATAAAAGATTTGTAGTAAATGTTGTTACTGAAGTACTTATTTAACTGATTTAGTCTGGAAACAAAGACGGAGGTTTCACTGATCTTGAAGCAGCTTTAAATGTTGTTGTGGCTCAACATGTGCAATAGGTTTGTGCTTTTACATCATCTTCAATAACATCTCGTGCAACACATGGAAACACTTTCACCAACTCTTCTTCTCTAAAACCACTGGAGGTCCAACTAACTCTGGTGTCCCCTCCAGCTGGCTCAGGACGAGGGCAGCCCGGTGCGAGGCTTCGGCGTGGTGGAGTACGAGAGCGCCGAGCAGGCGGAGGCGGTGCTGACGGAGATGGACAGAACTCTAGTGGGAGGTCAGGAGGTCCGGCTGTCACTGTGTACCCCGGGAACCTCAGGGAGGAGCACCTTAGCTGCTCTCATCGCCGCCCAGGGCATGGTGAGTAACACAGGAGGGACTCCATGAGACAGGAGCGTCCAAGTAATAATACAGAGTGTAATGATGTCTGCTTGATGGTGTACTAGGGCCGCTTAAATAAAAAAAGTCAATGGACCTCATGTGGCCCAGGTTCATTTTAAAACCTTTATTAAGTTAAATTGAAAGGAAAAAAGGTAACTTATATTGACCTTAGATTAAAATTTTATTCTTGATTGTTGATTATTTTGAATAGTTTCCATACTTACATTTGCCATTTATAAAAAACATATTAACTTGGTTTCAAACAGCGTATTATTAATTATTTTAAAAAATTGATTACTAATAATGATTTCAATTTCATCATTAACCATTGTTTACTGGGAGATATTGACCAAGAGTTCATTCCGAACGGCGTCATTACTGATTTATAACAGTAAACAAGGGAAGAAAAAAAAAAAATGTAAACAGTTTGTGTTATTTAAGCCTATATTTTTATTTCATGTTGCAACTTTTTAAAGTCAGAAATTGTGCCTCCATATTTTTTATTTTATTATCAGTTTTATTATAGATATAGTATGAGTGCGTTTTTTAATGGTACTGTTCTTAATTTATTTAATTCATGTATCTTTAAATTAAATATATATATTTTCCTTTTATTATTATGGCTAATAGTAAGTAAGTAAGTAAATAAAATTTCTAGAGCGCCTTTCTAAACAAGGGTCACAAAGTGCTTTAACAACCCAAAACAATACACGGTTAAAATGTATACTTTAAAAGATCAAGACACATCAGAAAAACACAGGAGTCCCAGAAAATCATGGAAAAGCCTTCACAAATAAAAATGTTTTTAAAAAGTACGAAACAGAATTTTAAAGTTGATCCTGAAAGAATCTGGCAGCCAGTGAAGAGTTTTAAGGATCGGGAAATGTGAGTTCTTCTACTAGAGCAGGTCAGAATTCTCACTGCAGGCGAGACATCTCCTTCTTGTTTAAGTAAGTAAGTAAGTCATTTTTATTTGTATAGCGTTTTCCAGACCAGGGTCACAAAGCGCTTAAACAATCAAAACAATATTCAATAAAGTATATATTTTAAACACGAAAATAAACTGTTAGAGCGTTAATGTCAGATTATGTTATCATGTATCTATTCTGATCTTTGCTGGTGTATCACAATCTTTTCAAATGATTTTGGAATTTCTCTATGTTTTTTTACCTGAAAAAAAAGTAATTTGCAAGAAAATAAGAAACATAACATATATTGACGATAGTAAAAATAGTGGTAATGAGTGAAGACATATAATAAAGTTGAATTATCACATTTATATACACACAAATACTTTACAAAAGGGAAACAATACAATAATATTAATTGCACCAAAAAAGGATTAACAAAACTTATTGGTGACATTCAAATAAGAATATAAACTGAATGTTTTGATCTCACAGCTGATGCAAGAGGCCGCAAGGTAGGGAAAAACATCAGCTAACATGCCGAGTAATGTAACCTGCAGTTGCTAAAACTCATGTTTTTCTTCAATGTGTCTGAAAGTTTTGGGGCGTTCAGATTCTTGGAGAAGAACTCCAAACATTTGTGTCCCATTGAAGCTGCGACCTCATATTAAATACTCGTGTCTTCACCGTCGTCTCCTCCGTTGAGCCTCCCACGCCATAATCACTGCTGAGGACTGTGATTACTGTGACTCGACTCCTCCAGCGTCTCCTGCTGTCACAGAGAAAACCTCCTCCTCGACATGCTTTTTGCATGGAAACACAAGCGTGTTTCAATCAGCTGGTGAAAGAGCAAAGCACTTGTTTCTTCTTCAAGTGAGTGAAGAGGCTTTTTCTGATCCTTCTCTCCCGGATGTTCTGCCTCAATCTGTGATAGTTGTGTATAAATATTGCAATTTTTTAACTAAATACAATGTCTCCCTTGTTGTCCAACAAATCGTAGAAATACTAAGGTAGTACAATCTTCAAATAAACTATCTGGTGTCAATGCCGTATTATCATAAATAATGGATAAACAAAACGAGAGTAAGCCTGTTCTTCAATGTTTATTTATTCCTTAAAATAATGTCTGTCCCTGTTTCAAAGCCAAGATACATCAGTAATGCACTGATCAAGAAGAGAGTCAAGGGACGCAAGTCACAATAGGTTTTCTAAAATAGCAGGTATAATTGACAATACCATGTTGAGGTGAAATTCATAAGTCAAAGAATTGAAATTAATTGAAATGTACATTCGTGCGACGCTGCAGATCTGAAGGCCTTCACTTTCAGACACTCCAAAGTTGAGTTCTTGATGAACTACGAAAGTTTCAAAGGACAGTCCTGACGAGGGTTCAAAGAGGTTCTTAACAAACTGTGTTTTGGGTTTCTGCCGCGTCAGCTCCTTCACTGTTCTTCTCTTATCATCCGAGCGTCTTCGGTTCTCTGTGAACCCCAGAGTGTGAAACTGAGTTGATGAGGACATTATCTGCGTCTATTTCTGCAGGTGTGCTGACATAAAACCATGAAAAATAGATGAGATGTAGAAAATTCAGCCTCAGGTTTGACCAGGAATCTGGAGTAGCAAAATATAGTTGCTCTCTGGACCAGTGCCATCATGGCAGCGACCACGACTGTCAGAACTTGTCCTTCACTATAGCTGCTCTTTATATACTTTCTTGTATGAAATCCTCATTTGAATCCATTATTATTAATATTGATGTGATTTAATTTTGAACAGTCATGATTTATGCAGTAGGTTTCTCCGGCTGTTCTTTGAACACTGATCTTCACTATAACACTTGGACGAGGTTCCTGGAGAGTCTGTGAGAGTCATGTGACCATTGAACTGCTTTCACGCACACGGTTCAGGACCAGAGGAGAGAAATCTTTTCAGGCTGTTACTCCTAAGCTTTGGAACAATCTTCCTCTCTCTTTGCGCTTGATGGATCTACTGACTCCTTTAAGAAACATCTTAAGACGTTTCTATTTGTTCAGGCTCTTCCTTGATTTTCTGGAACTGTGTTGTTCTCAGTATTATCTTGATCTTTAAAGTATGTACTTTTTTGAGTATTGTTTTGATTGTTAAAGCGCTTTGTGACCCTCGTCTGGAAAAGCGCTATATAAATAAATATTACTTACTTACTTACTTACTTTACAACAGCGAGTCAGTGACGGTGTTTTCTTATGAAGTACTGGGAGTATCTGTGAAGGTGGCCAGGAATATAAAACAGTAATTTTCTTGTTTCGTAAAATCACAAAACACGAAATGACTCAATTAAATTGTTACATTGTTTGTACATAAGTAGAAATACATATTTGAACATTTTCTTATAGGTTTTTAATCCCTCTTTGTTTTTTAACTGAAGACAATTTTAAACTGATTGCTAAACTTTCTACTTTAGCCCTGGGCTAACAGTCCTAGGTGAATAAGACTCTGTTTTGTCAAGAATCTGGTGATTTGATCACAATACATGTACAACGAAATTATGTATTGCAATATATTGCGATCCTCTAAGAACATATATATAAATATATTTGTAGCATTGTCTGAGTACTTGGTGTTGCTTCCATTTGTTTTGAAACCAAAATACGTTCAAACATCAGCTTTTTAAAGCTGTTGGAGTCGACTGTATCCTCTCATCCTCAGTCATCGAGGGCATCTCGCAGGTTTTCAATGTTTCATTAGCTGCGGAGGACGTAGCGACTGCTGCCATCTGGTGGACAGAAGTTTGCATGTTAGTTCTAAGTTTAAAAAATCGTGTTATGTTATTTCATACAAGATTTATCAAAATGAAACCTTAAAAGAACATAAAATATACATTTGATTTTGAAGCAAATAACATTTCTTACACCCATCATGAGGTGGAATCTACCGCCCCGTAACAGTTTGCAATGCATATCAGAATCGAATTCTGTAAATTAATCACAAAGCCAAAGATGGTTTTTAAAAGCATGTTTGCCACCTAAGTCGGCATGAATCCAGCTCAGATTTGTGGTTCAAAAGTATGACTTGCTTGGGAAGCAACAGCCGAGCTGCAGGTTTGTTTCTGTGTCGAGTCTGTTCTCTCTGGACTCGGTCGAGTTTGCTCCGAGGCGCTTCGGATCCTCAGAACCTGCTGCCCAGACCAATAGGAGGATAGAAACCTTGAGAGAAGAGGTGTGATGTTGTTGGATATTTTCGGGACTGAGGTTGCAGTGAAGTCTGCGCAGACGTCGATAAAAGAGCACTTGAGGAGGACGGAGACGCTTCTGGCTACAGATGGAATGTTCAGCTGGGCAACAGGTGAGACTCCTGGTTTCAATTCTCCAGCGAGTCCTGGTGCTCGTCGGGTCCAGATGGCTGCCTCCCCGCCTCGCTTCATACACTTCTCGCCTTCGTTCCTCCGCACATTTCCTCGCCTGGCGGGCATGCGTGTGTGTCGGTGCGTGGGTGTGCGCCCGGATCATGGTGCCAGTGGCCCGAGAGTCTGATTCACGCTGACATGTTTTACCAGCTGTAGCAAAGCAGCTCCTTCTATACCTCCTCTGTCGCAGGAGGCGGCGCAGACGTAGATACTGTAAGCTAGACTCGCTGATGGGCCGCGGGCGCTCGCGTCCGAACCGGTCTCTCTTCAGGAAGTGACAGCCAGGAAACATGGCAGACTTCAGCGCCAGGTCTGTACAGCAGGCGCCTCATTTGATTTGTCCTAATCGAATTCAATAAGATTTAATTTGTGTCTTTCCTGATGCATTTCCTCGTGCTAATGACGCCAGCTCTGCCTGTTTGTGTGTCAGATACTGAGAACAGCTACAGTCACATGGGTGTCAAAGGTCAAATTGAATGATTGAATTTTACATTTCAAATGTTGAAACTACGATTTTTTTTTTTGAGCATCGAGTTTTTTTCATTATGTCATTCCAAAATGAATTGTTTTTTTTATTCAATAATTCAATTAGCTAATATTGTCACTTAAATATTCTAATTCTGATCATTCTTAAATACATTATATAAATTAAATATTTTTGCTTAAGTGGCCTTTTGATTTCAACATGAAAATGTTGGTATACGAGTGTAGAACATTTATGTTTTTATATATTTTAAATTAAATTATTAAAAAAAACAAAAAGTTCAATAATCTGATGGCCGCTAGATAATCTTGTAATTTATCTGTGCATTTGTTCATTTAAACAACTGAAAAAAAAAGGTTTTTATCAATTATGTGTTAAGCCTAAAATTGCATGCCTTTTAGACCTTGGCTCTTGCGAGGTTGTATTTATTTCTTTCATTTTAAAAATTTGGTTTTGAACCTTTATTTTATATTTGGTTTATTAAAGAAAGTGTAACAAAGTGTAACAGCCAGAAGATGACTTTTTATAGGGTTGTGTTAGTAAAACTGCTTTAAATAATTTGATACAGAAATGATATTTTTGACAAAAATATGATGGGCATCATTTTCTTATTAAAAAAAAAAGTATAGATCTATATTTACCATGACATTGAAGCAGGTATTGTCTAACTCACAAGACATATTTTTACACTTTTAAGAGCTCTTTAAATGGACCAGTTTTATAAACCGACAATCATTTCAAGAACAAAGACAAACAAACAACAATAAAATGTTGATAGTAGAAAATAATTTAATGCTTTAATATTGTGAGTAGTGAAGCACTTTTCATGAAGCACTTGCTTTGATCGACAGTTTATGGTTGTATTTACAAATAAATGAAGGTTATTTTGTTGGGTGGTGATTAGGTTTGATGCAGCCGGAGCAGTAAATACTCTTCTGGCTTCTCAGGCAGTGAAAGTACTTGACAAGATTGGAGTGTCACTCTGGTCAAAAGGCCACTAAAGTGCTGCCTCCGACAACAGGAGATGTGACTCACGAGTCAGTGAGGTGCTTCTCTGTCTTCTGGTGGGCATGCAGTGTTTCTTGTAGTCATGCAAATAACGTGTGCATGGTTACAACGTATCCTGGATTTGTATTCTTACAATTTCTCCTAACTCCTTTTTCAGGAATTTGTGTTTTTTATATGACACTTCATATTGTGTTACAGTGTTCCCTCATTTATCACAGTGGTTCGTTTCCAGGACCACCACTATTGGTCAAATTCCAGGAAGTAGCGGCACAACTTTTCTTTGATATTTTATGAACATCTTAAACCATTTATAAGTTCAATAAACACTTATGTATAAATTAAATAATTTTACTCAGCACTGAAAACAAACTGTACTGATTGTTAAAATACCTCTTTTCCTACTTGGAATCAATGATTTTTGTGGTTTAGTTTCAATTTAAAATGAAAAACAATGTATAGTTAAGTTTGTCGAATTTAAGTTACTACATATGAAATATTTTGTATATTTTTGATTCTTTGTTGCTTTGGCCCCAAAGGAGTAAACTCCCATGATGCCTTTCAACACACTGCTCTAACTAGTGACTGCTGAGTAATGGCTACAATATTTTAAATTCTACTTAAAGTCTATGTTGCTATGTCAGTGATCAGCAGTCGTTGGCTGGGCGGCAAAGCATTATGGTAGATATTCAGGTCACCATAAATGAGTGGGTTTTTGATAGGGATGGACCCTCATTTGCAATGTTGCAAGTTCAAGTATATGTTACTAAATTTGAGTAACGTTAAATGCAGGTTTTTTTGGCAAAATAACCAATAGGCAACATAATGTGTAAGTTAAACAATTAGGTAAGAAGTTGATGAAAACCGTGTTGAAGATTCAGGTCAAAATATACATTTTCAAAAACCTCAATAATTTCCCTTCAAAGCGTATTTACACTGTGCAAAATGGAATAATTGACTTCAATAATGTGTCCAACTTAAGAATCTACTATGACCCCCACAAACTTTCAATTAGCGTCGTCCTTCACTGGATAATGATGGCGGTCCACTACGACTGACTGGCGACTATAATGGCTCATTTTTCAACCTGGTTCACTTCAGATCCTCTCTGTGCCTCCTCCAGTTGGACGTGGACATCCTCACCCTGTCGCTGTAAACCTCTGCAATCGTTACAGCAGCGACCTGGAGCGCCAACGCAAGCTCATTAAGAGCTGAAAACATGTTTCATCCTGGAGAGTTCATGGATCTTTTCTTCCCTCAGATTCTCAGCAACAGGAAAGGGCTGCTGCCAGAACCCAACCTGGCCCAGTTGTTGACCAGCATGACCAACCCGGCGGCCCTGCAGATCCTCATGAGACCGTACCACGCCGGGAAGAGAGGAGGTGATTTGTTCACGCCATCATGCTAATAAGGAAGTGTAGTTCCATCATGTGATGAGGGGGCGCTGAAGTAACGAGTTATTGACAATTCATCATAATTTACTGACGAGACGTAATGATTTATTGACAAGTTATTATTAATCATTGACAAGACGTAATGAGTCATTAATAAGTCATTCATGAGTGAGTGGCAATTTGTAATAAGTAATCAACACATCGTATAAAGCCATTGACAAGTCTTATTAAGTCATTAACCAGTCATATTGAGTCATTGACAAGATGTAATGAGTCATTTACAAGTCGTAATAAGTTATATTGACAAGACACCATGAGTCACTGACAAGTCATCAGGAGTCATTGACAAGTCTTAATGAGTTATTGACAAGTCTTAATGAGTTATTGACAAGTCGTAATTAGTCATTGAGAAGTTGTAATGAGTCATTGACAAGACGTAATGAGTCATTGACAAGACGTAATGAGTCATTGACAAGACGTAATGAGTCATTGACAAGCCATAATAGAGTCATTGACAAGACGTAATGGGTCATTGACAAGATGTATTGAGTCATTGACAAGACGTAATGAGTCATTGACAAGACGTAATGAGTCATTGACAAGCCATAATAGAGTCATTGACAAGACGTAATGAGTCATTGACAAGATGTATTGAGTCATTGACAAGACGTAATGAGTTATATTGACAAGACGTAATGAGTCATTGACAAGATGTATTGAGTCATTGACAAGACGTAATGAGTCATTGACAAGACGTAATGAGTCATTGACAATTCGTAATGAGTCATTGACAAGACGTAATGAGTCATTGACAAGACGTAATGAGTCATTGACAAGATGTATTGAGTCATTGACAAGACGTAATGAGTCATTGACAAGACGTAATGAGTCATTGACAATTCGTAATGTGTTATTGAGAAGTCTTAATGAGTCATCGACAAGATGTAATGAGTCATTGACAAGACGTAATGAGTCATTGACAATTCGTAATGAGTCATTGACAAGACGTAATGAGTCATTGACAAGATGTAATGAGTCATTGACAAGACGTAATGAGTCATTGACAAGACGTAATGAGTCATTGACAAGATGTAATGAGTCATTGACAAGACGTAATGAGTCATTGACAAGACGTAATGAGTCATTGACAAGCCATAATAGAGTCATTGACAAGACGTAATGAGTCATTGACAAGACGTAATGAGTCATTGACAAGCCATAATAGAGTCATTGACAAGACGTAATGAGTCATTGACAAGATGTATTGAGTCATTGACAAGACGTAATGAGTTATATTGACAAGACGTAATGAGTCATTGACAAGATGTATTGAGTCATTGACAAGACGTAATGAGTCATTGACAAGACGTAATGAGTCATTGACAATTCGTAATGAGTCATTGACAAGACGTAATGAGTCATTGACAAGACGTAATGAGTCATTGACAAGATGTATTGAGTCATTGACAAGACGTAATGAGTCATTGACAAGACGTAATGAGTCATTGACAATTCGTAATGTGTTATTGAGAAGTCTTAATGAGTCATCGACAAGATGTAATGAGTCATTGACAAGACGTAATGAGTCATTGACAATTCGTAATGAGTCATTGACAAGACGTAATGAGTCATTGACAAGATGTAATGAGTCATTGACAAGACGTAATGAGTCATTGACAAGACGTAATGAGTCATTGACAAGATGTAATGAGTCATTGACAAGACGTAATGAGTCATTGACAAGATGTAATGAGTCATTGACAAGACGTAATGAGTCATTGACAAGACGTAATGAGTCATTGACAAGATGTAATGAGTCATTGACAAGACGTAATGAGTCATTGACAAGACGTAATGAGTCATTGACAAGATGTAATGAGTCATTGACAAGACGTAATGAGTCATTGATAATTCGTAATGAGTCATTGACAAGACGTAATGAATTATTGACAAGTCATAATAAATCATTGATTAGACGTATTGAGTCATTGACAAGACGGTATGAGTGTTTGACAAGACATAATGAGTTAGTGACAAGATGAATGAATCACTGACAAGTTGTAATAAGTTATTGACAAGTTGTATTGAGTCATTACAAGATGTAATGAGACATTAACAAGTTATAATGAGTTATTGACAAGTCACAATAAATCATTGCTTCGCTAAGGTGAACTTGTCAATGTCTGCAGGTAAATACGGACGTCACGCCAGCCTGCCCTTCCTCAGACCGCCGCTCACCGCCGCCCTGCTGACGCTGGGAAAGGCCCACCAGGTCGTTACCTCCACCCGCCCGCCTGCCCGCGCGCCTAGAAGACTGGTTTGCTAACAGTGTGTTGACGTTGCAGAGCGCCATGCTGGGGAACGGCCTGGTGCTGCAGAACCTGCTGCACATGCAGCTGGCCCAGCAGCAGCTGCTGCACCTCAAAGACAAACGCATCAACAACGTAAGAACTTTTCTTCTTCTGCTCCAGATGGAGTCGTCGTCTGTGCAAACATGAATAATATCTCACAAAGCTTTTATTGTTGTCTTCTCGACTCTGCAGGTCTCCAGTCTGCTGGGAGATCCATCTCGACTGCTGGTGCACAAGGCCTTGTCTCTGAGGCCTCCTGCTGTCGTGCCGCTCGGGAAAGGTTTACTGGGCGACTCACCGACAGGTCGGTGTTGACTTTAGCTTCAGTTAGAACGGACGAGGTCGGTTGCAGGGACCAGACGTGCGAGAACAAGACTGGTCAGAATCATTCGAGCTGAGCAAGTGGTTTACTTTCAACCAGAGACTGTTATTGAGCCTGATGGTGCAGAGTAGTCTCACTTTACTCCAAGAGAAGTCTGAATGAGTCATTGACAAATGATATAGGAGTCATTGACAGATGTTTATGAGTCATTGACAAATGATATAGGAGTCATTGACAGATGTTTATGAGTCATTGACAAATGATATAGGAGTCATTGACAGATGTTTATGAGTCATTGACAAATGATATAGGAGTCATTGACAGATGTTTATGAGTCATTGACAAATGATATAGGAGTCATTGACAGATGTTAATGAGTCATTGACAAATGATAAACGAGTCATTGACAGGTGTTTATGAGTCATTGACAAATGATATAGGAGTCATTGACAGATGTTAATGAGTCATTGACAAATGATATAGGAGTCATTGACAGATGTTTATGAGTCATTGACAAATGATATAGAGTCATTGACAGATGTTTATGAGTCATTGACAAATGATATAGAGTCATTGACAGATGTTAATGAGTCATTGACAAATGATATAGGAGTCATTGACAGATGTTAATGAGTCATTGACAAATGATATAGGAGTCATTGACAGATGTTTATGAGTCATTGACAAATGATATAGGAGTCATTGACAGATGTTTATGAGTCATTGACAAATGATATAGGAGTCATTGACAGGTGTTTATGAGTCATTGACAAATGATATAGGAGTCATTGACAGATGTTTATGAGTCATTGACAAATGATATAGGAGTCATTGACAGATGTTTATGAGTCATTGACAAATGATATAGAGTCATTGACAGGTGTTTATGAGTCATTGACAAATGATATAGAGTCATTGACAGATGTTTATGAGTCATTGACAAATGATATAGGAGTCATTGACAGGTGTTTATGAGTCATTGGCAAATGATATAGGAGTCATTGACAGATGTTTATGAGTCATTGACAAATGATATAGGAGTCATTGACAGGTGTTTATGAGTCATTGACAAATGATATAGGAGTCATTGACAGATGTTAATGAGTCATTGACAAATGATATAGGAGTCATTGACAGATGTTTATGAGTCATTGACAAATGATATAGAGTCATTGACAGATGTTTATGAGTCATTGACAAATGATATAGAGTCATTGACAGGTGTTAATGAGTCATTGACAAATGATATAGGAGTCATTGACAGATGTTAATGAGTCATTGACAAATGATATAGGAGTCATTGACAGATGTTTATGAGTCATTGACAAATGATATAGAGTCATTGACAGATGTTTATGAGTCATTGACAAATGATATAGGAGTCATTGACAGGTGTTTATGAGTCATTGGCAAATGATATAGGAGTCATTGACAGATGTTTATGAGTCATTGACAAATGATATAGGAGTCATTGACAGGTGTTTATGAGTCATTGACAAATGATATAGGAGTCATTGACAGATGTTAATGAGTCATTGACAAATGATATAGGAGTCATTGACAGATGTTTATGAGTCATTGACAAATGATATAGAGTCATTGACAGATGTTTATGAGTCATTGACAAATGATATAGAGTCATTGACAGGTGTTAATGAGTCATTGACAAATGATATAGGAGTCATTGACAGATGTTAATGAGTCATTGACAAATGATATAGGAGTCATTGACAGATGTTTATGAGTCATTGACAAATGATATAGGAGTCATTGACAGATGTTTATGAGTCATTGACAAATGATATAGAGTCATTGACAGATGTTTATGAGTCATTGACAAATGATATAGGAGTCATTGACAGGTGTTTATGAGTCATTGGCAAATGATATAGGAGTCATTGACAGATGTTTATGAGTCATTGACAAATGATATAGGAGTCATTGACAGGTGTTTATGAGTCATTGACAAATGATATAGGAGTCATTGACAGATGTTAATGAGTCATTGACAAATGATATAGGAGTCATTGACAGATGTTTATGAGTCATTGACAAATGATATAGAGTCATTGACAGATGTTTATGAGTCATTGACAAATGATATAGAGTCATTGACAGGTGTTAATGAGTCATTGACAAATGATATAGGAGTCATTGACAGATGTTAATGAGTCATTGACAAATGATATAGGAGTCATTGACAGATGTTTATGAGTCATTGACAAATGATATAGAGTCATTGACAGATGTTTATGAGTCATTGACAAATGATATAGAGTCATTGACAGGTGTTAATGAGTCATTGACAAATGATATAGGAGTCATTGACAGATGTTTATGAGTCATTGACAAATGATATAGAGTCATTGACAGGTGTTTATGAGTCATTGACAAATGATATAGGAGTCATTGACAGATGTTAATGAGTCATTGACAAATGATATAGAGTCATTGACAGGTGTTAATGAGTCATAAACAATGAGCCTCTAAAGGTTCCTACATAATGTCCATTACAGGATCAAGACTCGTCGTCCGCTCTCTTGTCCTGAGATATTTGAGTCAGATGGATTATTAAAGCGCAGCGACTCGGGTCTGTAAATAAACATGATGAGTGAAGAACCTCAGATATTAGCAGCGAGAGCTTCCAGACGTCTGAGTGAGTCTCTGTTCAGAGCAGGCGACGGTCACTAAAAGCATCTTTGTGTTCTTTTAATATCCCTTCATTTCCTGCACAGAACTTCCTTCTGTCGGCCGCTCGTGTCTCTGGAGCTCCTGACTTTACTTTTAATAACGACTCTGTGTTCCCTTCATCTTCTCATCTTCTGCCCGCCATTCTTTCTGTGTGACTCGACCGCTGCTATGAGTGACCGTGACTCGACGTGATGGAACTGATCTTTGCTGCTCGATAGACTGATCATGGACGAGTTCTTTAAATGAGTCTTCGTGACTCATCATTGACCAATCATGGTCGTAGGAGTCATTGAAAATCATAGACCAGTCATTATAAAAATGTAGATGAGTCATTGACCAATTTTTGATGAGTCATTAACAAATCCTAATGAGTCATTGACAAATCATAGATGAGTCATTGACGTATCCAAATGAGTCATTGACCATTTTTGTGGAAACCTTTGTTGATAAACCGTAATGAGTCATTGCCAAGTCAAAGCGAGTCATTGACGTATCCTAATAATTAATTAACAATCTGTCGACAAGTTGTTGCAAAATCATAATGAGTCATTGACCAATAATAAATGAGTCATTGAAAATAAATAAAAGAGTCATTGACATATCATATATGAGTCATTGACAATTAATAAATGAGTCATTGACAATTAATAAATGATTCATTGACAAATCATAATGAGTCATTGACAATTAATAAATGAGTCATTGACAAATCATAATGAGTCATTGACAATTAATAAATGATTCATTGACAAAGCAGAATGAGTCATTGACAATTAATAAATGAGTCATTGACAAATCATATATGAGTCATTTAAAAACCGTAAACAATTAACAGCTCATACTGAATCATTGTCAAATTTTCCACGAGTCGTTGACCCATCATAGTCGAGTCATGCAGTGATGGTAGACGAGTCATTAAGTCATCGTAAACATTCCCTCTGATGCTGAAATGATCCGGTTCTTTTCTCCAGATTTGGGTCCAGAAGTTGCTCAGGTTTCCTCCCACGGTGCAGCAGGGATGGTTCAGTTCCTCCAGGCCCGCACGGCGGAGTCTCTTCCCAACGCCTCGCCCGGGGACCGGCAGCCGGCCCCCCCGGGGACCCTGGTCCACTCCCACCTGCAGGGCCACGGCTTCCCTCTGAGCTTCGGCGGCTCCGGCCTGGACCCCTCAGCTGCCAAACCCCCCGGAGGAGTTTACACGTCGACACACAACGGTGACGGAAACAACATGGTGAGCCTCAGATCTTCCACTCTTTCTTCTTCCCTTCATCATGACTCTTCATGACATCACTCTCTTCATCCTGGTAGTCCGAGCTCATCACTTTCTCGCGTTGCCTCCTCAGGTGGGTGGGGGTCAGAGTTCACTCCTGGGTGACCCCCCGAAGGAGGTCAGGCTGCCCTCCAATCCCTACCTGAACCTGGCCAGTGTGATGCCGGGCGTGGTCCTGCAAGGTAGGAACTCTAGTCTTCCATTTTAGTAGGAAGATACTGACTTGAAATCAAGTTAAAATCTCATGAATTAATGCTGAAATATGATTTGCTCAAGTCTTCAAAATAATCTCAATAAATGTTTACCTTTTTTAATTGTTTCCAATTATTACTAATTATTGTTAATTACAAATAATTACAGCTAATTACTATTAATCTCACTATTTCTGACATTTAAATAAATATTTAAAACCTCTGATGTTTCATTCTAAATATTTTCTCTGAAAATTTGGAATTTGATCATTTTAAAGTTAAATATTTGTCTAGAGATGTTGATTTTACAAATAAAGAGTTCGTTTTTTTTATCAGTATTATATTACAGTACGATGAAAGGTTTATCTTTACGGTAAATTAAATAATTATAGGTAAATGTATCAATACATAACTCAATGCATTCATATGAATTCATTAATCAATAAATATAAAAATTTAATAGAATAAATTAATGATTTTTTTATTTCATTTTTGTTGAAGAACAGTTTTCTTTCTGTGTATTTACATATATTTATTTATACAATTTAAAATACATTTATTTGCACATTTAATTATTTATGTATTTTGTCATTTCAAACATTTTTGCAACAAACCTTTAGCTTTTTATTCTCTTTTTCAACTTATTTTATTGCCAGTATCAAGTAATAAAGGTCATAATTTGAATATTCATTCAAACATTTGTATATTTATTCTTACATTTCGTTATGTATTTAAACGTATTTTATTCATAATTATGTCATTTTTTGTCCTTCATATGTCTTTGATGACTGTTGTTTTTTTTACGTAGTCGAGGTAAAAGTTAGTTGCAGTTCGCTCTCGTACCATACGGGGGCAGTGAACTTGATTCATGCAGCGCTTCTTTGGCTCCGCCCCATTTCAGGGACGGTGGGGAACAAACCTCAGGGTTCACAGTCCGGCGCCGCCATGTACACCAACCCCGGGGCGCCGCTCGTCTCTCAGAACGCCGGCGCCTCCTTCGCTCACACGGCGACCACGACGGCGCCCTTCAGTGGCGACGCCGCCCGCGACTACAGCCAGTACACGCAAGCCTACACACAGGTACACAACTTCAGTAGATTCTGCTAAACATCGTAATCCCAGAAGAGAAAGAGATAGTTTTATTTCATCTTCAGACCAAAAGAACTATTGAAATAATTGAGTTAACAAATCTCCGTTATTCAAACTTTCAATTCCAGATTATTGAGATTAGAACTGAATTCTTAAAAATTCAAATATACCTTAAATATGTTCAAAGTAAATGGAGAAGATAAATAGATTTGAGGAGCCAGGACAGAGCCCTGAGGGACACCGCCCTCACAGCATGAGACAGGAAAAGATTGCCCTAAACCTAGATGATGGAGGGACGGACAGATCTGGTGGACAGATGGACGAGCGCTGATAACAGCAGCGGCTCCAGAAGACGAGTGAGATTCTCTTGGACGGGGTGTGATCAGGATTTGGCAGCTTGGCGCCGCTCGCCTCCATCTGTCCTCCACCTTCAGTTTGTTTGGGCGTCTGAGCCGCAGGAATGTTGCTCAGGATCAAAGCCGTGAAGAAGAGGCAGAAGAGACTGTTGTTGTGTTTGCAGGAGGCCATGACCCAGTGGTACCAGCACTACCAGGCCGCACAAGCTCAGAGCTACAACACGACAGCGCCCCCTGAGGCCAACACGGAGTACAACAAGGAGCACGCACACACACAGGTAACACACACACACACACACACACAAGAAGGTTATTTCCTTCTTGTTTCATATGTAAGTAAAGCAGTGTCATCAGAATATTAAATGGTTGATCTTTATAATTTAAATGTTTCTCTTTGATTCTATAATGTTTTGTATAATTTAATTGAATCATGTCTATGTTGAAAGGTTGAATTGGTTTGTTTTAAAATAATTGAATAAAGGATTTAAATATTTCGAAAGGAATGCATTTTGTACACATAGTTTGTTTTTATAATTCCAATTAATGCAAAAGTTATTTTCCATTTGAGAAAAATCAATTTTTTATTCAATTAAATAATAAACACCATTCAATATAGAGATGATTTAATTCTAGGATTTATATATATACATATACAGTATTCAACGCCTAAGAACAGTTAAAGTTCAAGTTTCATCAACATTTGAAACAGACAATTTCAACCATTATTATACTCTACCACTGATATACTTCCACAATTCTACTTCATTTATAATGTTTCTGAATGAACTTCCTTTTTCAAAATAAAAGCTCATACCTCCTAAGAATATCAGTTAATGTTTGTCGCCTTATGTGTGTTTGCATGCTTGTGTGTGTGTGTGTGTCTAACTCTCAAATGGAAATATATAAATTATATTTCTTAAATAATAATAATAATAATGATGATAGAAATACATATTGTATTCATTAAAAAATAAATGACAAATAAAATAAATATTTGGGAGAACACAGAAGATTTTTAAAGTGAAAAGAATTTGTGGAAAAAATATCCCTCTTTATTCGTAAGACTTTGAAACATAAAGAAAGAACATTTTGTATAATCAACATATAGATTTTGATAGAAATAAAAAATATATACTATTAAATTGATTATAATTAGACATTTATATTAAATATATTGAATATTGTTTTTGAATAAATCTAACTTGTTGTTTTCCAATAGTTTTTTCTGTAAATTTTTGTTCAGAAAGTTCTGGTGATTTTTTTTAATTTGTGTCTGTAACAAAAAAAAAAAAATTTACTCAACGCTCATGTCAGTCATGTGATCGTCATCAACGCTGTGCTGTCGAGATGATGCTTCCTGTCACACGTCGTTCTTCTCCTGACACTCCTGAGGTGCTCGTTGTTCCTCGTTGTTCCTCGTTGTTCCTCGCGTGATTTGAATCTGAACTTTCTGTTCTGATTTCTGTCCGTCGCCAATTTTCAAAAACATTATTCTTCGCTTTGCAATTTCTCGCAATTGCTTGAGATTATCTTTGTGCTGCGAGTTTGAGGCTTAAAATGAAAAAGTTTCCTTATGTTCAGCAAAGTTTGATTTTTACTTAAACACAATTTATAAAACAACTACGTAGACGTTTCTGATGCCTATGAGTGTTTATTGGTAACAACCTGGTGAAACGATATGTATCACGATACATGTACAACAATACAATATATAGTGATACTATAGTAACAAGGATATATATGTAGTATTGTCAGTACTTGACTCTGGTGTTATAGAATTTACAGACCACATGACACACAGATGACCAAAATATGTCCAAACATCAGATTTAAAAGCTGCTGGAGTCGACTGTATCCTCTTGTCCTCAGTCATCGCAGGGATCTTTCGGGATTTCATTGTTGCTTTATCTGCTAAGGATGGGATGACTGCTGCCATCTAGAGGCCAGGATTTTAATTGGCACATATGCAACGTTTTCAACTTTATTCTCAATGTATTTTTAATACAAACTATTCAATATCTATCAAATAAAATGGTGTTTCACAGCGAAAAAAAATCCCCAAATCAATGCTTTTCTTTTCATTATCGTCACAGTAATGTGAAAAAGAAAATTGCAATATTTAATTGTATCCATTTTTTCCAACACCCGATGTCGTACTTTACTGGATTGCTGGGACTTTTCTGACTGCACGGGGGCACTTTATAAGGAAGCTCAAGTGTATCTAGGTTGACTAACACAACAAGAGTAAAATCTGAATTGTCGTGTTCGTGTCTTCAGGCTCCTCCAGTCTCCACCTACTCCGATTACACCTCCTATATGCAGGCCATCACTCAGTACTACACACAGCCTGCCGCAGCGACACAAGCCTTCGCCACCAAGGTACACACACACACACACACACACACACACACACACACACACACACACACACACACACACACACACACACACACACATGGTTTGACACTTCTCACTCAAAGAAACCTTAATCATTTGTCTACACACTTGGAAACACAACTTGACAACAAAGACTTAACTTGACACACTTGTACAAACATGTACACACATGTACACACATGTACACACACTTGAAACACGTCTGTCCAGCAGGACGTGGACGTCTGCAAGCCTCTGGGAGTTTCTCTGCACACCGTCGGTAACAACGCCGCTCCCGCCCCGGCCGTCCTGCCGGCCGCCACAGTGCTTCCTGCCTACGGCTCCCTTCCTCTGATGCCGGGCTTCCTGGGGGCGCCACACCCTCCGCCGGCCCCGCCCACCGACTGGAACACCTACTACTACGTGAGTGGCATCTATGCCACCAGGTCAAAATAATACTAGAATACTACTATACTATTAATAATACTCAAGTCAAAATAGAACCAGTTAAAGATCTTTTTGTTGCTTTTTTCTCCTTACATTTGTCTTTTTTATGAGTAAAGTGCTTTTATATTAGCTATTAGATATTTAAAATATCATTTATATTAGATTTAATGCTAAATCATTTGTTTTATGGCAACACTTTCTTTTCATTTTATTTTTAATTCTAAAATGTATCAAATATGCAAAACGTACAAATTAAAATGTCGAATGTTTCTATACAGATATCTTTGACAATACATAATATATTAGAATCAGAAACCTTTTATTGCAACAACAATGGATTTTTTTGTGTTGGCAATAATCATGTAAATAATAGAGATTTTCTTTTTTTTTTAAACCCAAAAAACAAATAAATAAAAATATTACAATAAAACAACCAATTTTAATTTAACAATATATACATCATGTCTCATATTACAGATGGTACACAGTATAAAATTATATAATAATATATAATAATATATATATAATAATATATACAGTATATATATTCACATATACTAAGCAGTAAATACATAACATACATAAAACCTTAAATACTAAAAAAGAATATATAAATACTAAAAATCCCCATACACATGTACCATATACTAGACTACACATCACTAGCTCTTAAGGTGGTCTTAATAATTTGGCTGAGTTGTGAAATTTAGCTTTTCATATGAAATCAAACTATTTTTGATAATTTGTTATGTTATTATTTAAAGCAAAATGACTTAATATTTATTTATAGTTTGTAATAATGTAATTAAAAAATACACCTGGATAAAAATGATATAATAATGTTTCATTTCAATATAATTTCTTATGATATCCAACACACTGGTGCTGAATTGTGTTCCAGAACCAGACCAGGGGCCACAAGAGGGAGTACCCCCAGCTGGCCGTGCAGGAAGTGACATCATCAGAGGGCGGCTACATCGGCCAGCACTCGCAGGGCCTGGGCGGTCAGTACGCCGACTACTTCAAGAGGAAGCGGCTCTAGTCCGAGGCCCAGAGACCGGAGGGAGACGGATCGGAAACAGAAAAAAGCCATACAGCGCTCGTCAGTCGTGGCACTTTTTGTAAAAGTCGCTTTTGTCCCGTTTACGCCTTAAATCTTTCCACTAGCAACGATCGTCCGCGTCGTACGTTTTCTCGCTGCTTTTACCGTTTTTAGCGCCTCCAGGACATCGACACCTCCGTCTGTTTTGAATCGCTTTTCTATCTTTTCAATATGAAGGGTGTTTGCTTTGTGAGTCCGTGTGTGGTCGTAGGAAGCGTCAGCCATTCATATCCCGGGGACGGGAAGCACTTCAGGAATCACAGGGGCCTCGACAATCAACGGCCCCTGAGACACTGGCGACCTTCACTAGCTCCAGACTCGACTGTCGGCGGAGAAACACGAAGCCATGTGACGCGTCTCCGACTAATATTTATGTTTTTATTCGTATATTTATAAGATATTTGCATTTATTATAACTCTAGTATTACCCCCCCAACCCCCTCAGTGCTCCTCTTGACCTCTGCTACTTTTTAACCTGACCAGCAGGTGGCGCTTTTATCTCCAGCTTCATGGATTTTGATGTCTGACTAGTTTGGATTGAACGTCGCAGGCACTTATTTTGAAGGTTTTGAACAGGAAGTGAATTATTATAGGGTTTTTCAAACCGGAAATGTAAAAAACAAAAAAAAAGAAGCTTATTTTAAATCTCGCAAACATTCTTTTTGTCTGTAATTCAGCTCTGATGTGTAGTGCAGTCCCAACATGCACCACTAGATGTCTTTAGTGTTAGTTACATGGCTGCAGGAAGTGACTCATTATTTGGTCGGGATGGTGTGTGTTTCGAGAACACTCTTCGGAAAAAGTTTATGAGCGATGTACAAAGCCTTGTCATGGCACTAGATGGCGACATTTGAGTGCGAATAAAACCCCCTTTTTTTTTTGGACGAGGGTCCCAGATTTAAAACAAGTGAATCGTGCTGTGAGCTGAGCCAAAGGGCACTTTCGAGGGCAAAACTCGAAAGGAACGACTTTCAGGTGATGGGCGTCATCTTTTGGTCACGGCGGTTGGTTTGAGCAATAAGCGAGGGAAGAAACTGGTGTTTATCTCTTCGCCTCCACACGCTTGTTCATCTAAACTTGTCTTATATCACTGAGCAGGAAATCACTTGCGTCTCCATGGCAACGTGGCTCACACGCGCTAGAAAAGAAAAGCAATAGTGGCCGAGATCTGATGGGAGCGTCGCCACGGTGACCGTGGTTTTTCTTCCGCGTTGATGATTTATTTTTTTCTTGGACTATCTTTTGTGTAATGACCTCAACGTGTCCTCGCTGTACATGCGCCCGCGGCTGAATCGTAGACTGTATCAACTGTGTAATGAACCTGTTGGCTCCCCCTGGTGTTTGGCTGCGGTACTGCCACACCTACGAGTTAGGGATGGAGAATGGGAAAAGTTTGCGTTTTAGACATTTCAAGTTTTTAAGCAATATAACGTGTATTAGAACTTCAGACGCACATTTCTATCTTCAGTTTTCGCTTCTTTTTTTTATTTTTAAACTTATGCCATGTTGAGTGCGTCGTAAGAAAACATTCTTATTTTACATGAAATGTCAATAAATTGTTAAGTTGTGTTTTTTGGATTCCAGCTGATTTTATAAGTTTATCTTTGATGCTGCTGTAGAATTGAATAATCCAGAGTTTGATAAATCAAGAGTCTTGAATAAAAACTGCCACGTGAGACCAAATAAACATCTTATTTCTACTTAAGATACATTTGTGATCAGTTTCAATCAAACTTTAGATGATCTTAGTGGCCCTTGTGTCTGAGAACTGATCGTATATATCTAGATATATAAAGATATATCTATATATATATAGATATATCCTAATGAGTGTCACTCTGTTTAAAACAACAGAAACACATCACAGTTCTCATCCGAACTCACTCTTTGTTCCTCAGTCCTGTCGTCTCCTGACACTCGCTGAAAACATCTCACTCACTCCGTTCTTCTCACACCTCCTCCTCATCACTCCACTCAATCGTTTTGACGGTTGCAGCCTCCGATGGATTCTTCTGGACATCTGACGTGTGCGTGGGACGGATGGATCTGTGCGTGGACAGCTGAGTCAGCGATCTTTGGAAAGTGGGTTTTTTTTTTTTTTTTTTCCCCCGACCGTCGCCCGATCTCGAGGCCGCCGCCACTCAGCTGTCCGTCGTTCATCCGTCTCACTGCTGCAGAAATACCATGATTGCACAAACTGTCTGTGACAGAACCCAGGTTTAAAAATGTTGCCTTTCTGCTGAAATACAGCAGCAACATGAGGTTGACACAGTGCAACACATACACAACAATTCAAAATGATATGACACACACTAAAATAGTCAAGTATGTAGGTTCGCTTCAGTAAAATATATATATATATAAATAAATGACAAAGAATGATTAAAAAAAATGTGAAAAAAGGAGACTTATTTGTCTTAAAATGGCTGATTAATTAAATGAAATTGCTATTACAGGATTATTTTCATTGTTATAATAAATATAACTAAACATATTTGTATTTTCATGAGGTCCTTCTGCCCCCTTCCTGGCCCCTTTACCTTGACCCTGAAAAAAACACTCACTGAGAGGCTACATGCTATATTTCAAGCTGTGTTGTCAAGATGTTTAAGAGTGTGTAACTCATGCACACACACACAAAAGACAACCCCTGAGTTATCCTCATAATCTCAGGTTCTACCAATTGGTGCGAAGCCCTCTAACCGCTTCGCTATAGGCAGGGCCTTGAGGATAAACAAATAGCGAAGCGGTTAGAGGGCGGAGCACCAAATGACGTAGAAACACACACACGCACAGACAAGCCAACAGTTTTTTAAACATTAAATAATTAAATTGT
This sequence comes from Callionymus lyra, assembly GCF_982586985.1. NCBI lineage: Eukaryota > Metazoa > Chordata > Actinopteri > Syngnathiformes > Callionymidae > Callionymus > Callionymus lyra. The sequence continues at coordinate 37,087,840 of NC_141819.1, read as the reverse complement.
TGGTCAACTTTAAACACTTTTCTCGACTCCCATCATGCTCAATAAAAATAAATGTACGCACGTTTCTCATACACGATGCCTAATACTGCTAATACTGTTTCAGTAGTGCTGGTCTGATGAGGCTTCATGAAACAGTGTCATGTTGTTTAGAGGTCAGTAGGTGGCGCCATCAGTTTAAAAATGATGTGATGTTTCATTAGAACAGTTGTTCAAAACGAAAGGAAAATAGTGCAGAGACCGCCATCCAGTGGACTCTAGTGACACTGCTTCATCACATATATATTCAAACAAAAGGTTCGAAAAACAGTCCCAGAACAAAACGAATGCAGGAAAGTGTTTTATTGATCACAGAGAGAGAGACAGACAATAATATAGGTTTGTTTACGATGTTGTATTGAGACCAGAACATAGAGACGTCTTTTAACTCCACCTACACCCAAAATTCTACGTCTGTGAAAGTATATTGGGATGTTAAACACCACTTCCCCTTGCGTATAAAAAAAAACACTCTTTGCGTTCCTTTCTTAAAAAATATAGATTTATGCTTCTTCCCAGCGGGATGAAGCTTCCTGCTCCGGTCCAGAACGACCAACATTCTTCTTCCCTCTCAATCCCTTCGCCAACAATGATGTCAGCCAAGCAAGTCAAGTCAAGCACATCGAAATTAAAGATCCAAACACGATTAAAATTTCAACTTAAAAAAATAAAACATGGAAAAATGTAATACAAGGAGGATTTACACTATGAACAGGGATTGTGGCGTCAAATCATCCGACGACTCACAAACATCTTCATGACGTTCAAGCGGGATCTGCGGCTGACGAAAATGGTTCAGGCTTCAGGCGGTTAAAATGTTTGTCATGATTCAAAGAAAATGTTGTTGGTGAGCTAAAATAAATGACTCATGATTATCAGGTTTCTCTGTTTAAAGTTCATTTTTTCTGTTCAATCAACTGTTGGATGCAACTTTTAGTTTATCATGTTGTGTTACTGCCGTCTTACCAAAAAACTGAGTGTAAAATCTCCTGGTCATGATGGAAACCACGAATCTTGTTGCAATCGTTAGATTTTGAATGACGAACATTAATTGTCGACTTGGGACTGTGTGTTTGTGTTTCTCATTCACATGATAATCAAAAAAGTGTTGCAGAGTCATGACTGAGTGTCCTCACGAGTCAGGAACATCATAGTCATGCTCTACACCGAGTGTCTGTCGGATGACCGACTGCTCAAAGCGTATAAATGGATCTCAGCCACAAGTGAGTCACAGGGAGTCGACTAGACTCCTAATATATCAGCAGGTGATTAAACGCACGTCCCTTTCTAAACTTCAACATCTTGAATCATCCCATGTCTTCATGTTTTCTTGACCCGGAGCTCAATGGTCGCTGGGTGGCGACGTTTGACCCTGCAGGGCGGTCAGCTCTTCGATCAGACGCTTGAAGGTGATTCGCTGACCCGGTGCCTCCTCCCAGCAGCGACGCATCAGGTGGTACAACTGAGCACAAACACACAAATATTACTTACTTACAACAACTGCAGCCTCAGTGCTGACATCTAGTGGTCAAGATTGTAAATGTCTTTGCGTTTATTAACAGTGTACAGTTTCAATCATTCATTATTAGAGACAATGAAACTGGTTTCAAGCTTCATGTGTGAATTATCTTTTTTCTAGCAATATCGAACATCAACTTATCAAGTTAATAATATAAGTAAAAGAATTACGACTACACCAAACCTGCTAGCACCTAGCATGAGCTAACAAACTAACAGCACTAGTTCAAACTAGTTCTGTGTGTAATAATTAAATAATTGTGTGTAAGAATTTTATAGTTATCGGGAAGTGAGTAGATTGCAGAAAAAAGATGAGAAGGACTTGAAGCTTTACGTGTGAAGTTTTATGCACTTATAAAAAGGGTAAACTAGCTAGTGCTGGTTTCAAACTGACTGAATCAAGTCTGGTAACTTTCTTGCTTCTCAACACCAACATCATCTTTGAAGATTTTTGACGATGATTTGACAAACTACGCCAAACCTGTACTAACTAGCATCAGCTAATAAACATGTTTGTACACAGTTCTGTATTTGCACTTCTGGATGGAACTGCACGCATGAAACTCGAGATCATTTTCAACTTTGTTGTAAAAATATTTTCACTGCTTCACTAAATGGGTTTGAAAAGAAGACACGTCTGGGTGAGACTCACGGATTCTGGACAACCCTCCGGCTGAGGTAACCGGTGTCCCTTACGCAGCAGCTCCAACAAGCAGAGGACGGTGGTCCCACCATGCGCTCGACCGATCATGCTGTGGAACATCTGACAGACGAGCGATTGTTAGTCGTTCCACCCGTTCGTTCAGGGACACGAGGCTCACCTTCATGGGCCCTTTGCTGGACTCGCAGTAGGTGACGAGCTCGTACATGGTCACGCCGAACGACCAGACGTCAGAGGCCAGGAAGAACTTGCTGTCGGAGAGACACTCGGGGGCGTACCTGAGACACACAACACCAATATCACTTTATGAAATGATAAACGAACAATAGCGACACCTGTGGGAGTTCATATGCATTTCTCTGACACTGCACTACAAATACAACCCAACTTCCTCTTTGCAACTTATAAATAATAATAGCAATACATAAATAAAGTATAAATATTTATCACATTTCAAGAACAGTAATTTATTTGTATTTATATTCTATAATTCAATGTTTATCTTCCCACTTTAATGTAATCTCACTTATTTTTTCTTTTTTTTTTTATCTCAGTTTAAAACAATAGCAATAATCATGTTTGGATTGTGATTTAAAAAAAAGTAATGCAATTTATTTTTAATGTATATTTATGTATGTATAAAACACAACATTTTTATTATATGTCCTGCAATGATTGCACTCTATTATTTCATCAAAATTCTTCACTTTTTTTTCCATTTAAACTGTTACTGCAGTTACACTTTCCTGACACACGGGGTCGCCCGAAACAACAGTTTTACAATCATAGGTTTTTTTCTTCTTTCTTTTTTCTGTTACAGTCTGTCAAAAGAGTCTAAGCATATAAATAGTAATGTGTAGAAAATTGAATTGGCAACCCTTCTGTGGAGGCTCAAGAGTGACAAGGGACCTCTTTCATTTCCCTTTTCACTTCACTGTCTTTGCTATATTGGAAAACTAGAGCGACTTTAGTCTTCCTGTCGTTTTCTGAGCAAATGGTGCGAGGACTCTCACCAGAACACGGGGCTGTCGGTTCCATCCGTCACTCTGTAATAGCCTTCGTTCTTCTTGATGCACTTGGTCAGTCCGAAGTCTCCGATCTTCACCGTGCTCTCGTTCTCCACGAGCACATTCCGAGCAGCTAAGTCACGGTGGATGTAATTCTGGGAGCCCAAGTATTCCATGCCCTGAGAGGAAAGCAGTTTCAGTTAACTTTCCAAAAGAAAACCACGGAATAGAAGAGGCTTCCGAAGGTACCTGACAAATCTGGATGGAATAGTCGATTAAGGCGCTCATGGGAATCTTGGTTTTGTTCTGAGCCAGATAGTTCTGCAGACTGCCCAGAGGGAGATACTCCATGATCAGCTTGATGGCTTTACCTCCTGCGAACAAGCAATAATAACACTATTTTAAATGATGGATGTTAAGGTGGAACCAAAACAATATCAAGAATTATCAGTGTATTCAGACTGGTCTTAAACATGCATCAGTCTATCTTCGGCCAACAATAGGTCAGTGTTCACCACAGAAAACACTGACATACATCTTTGCAATAAAGGGCAATATATTCCAGTTTCAGACTAAATAGAAAAGTGACCAAGTGTTATTTTAAAATGATTTACTCAATTAAAATGTTATATGAATTATTTTATGTTACATTCAAAAGTCATACATACACAGTTGGAGAAAGAAATAAATCCCCACAAAAGGTTGGAGCAGAAAAATGGAAAAAATAAAATCAAGTTCAACAAACAATTTAAATATTTATTGACCAAAATATGTGTTCGTGTCTGAACAAGAAGGATTTGTCTCGCCTTCAGTTAATACAGAACTCTGCAGCGAGAATTCTGACCTGCTCTAGTAGAAGAACTCACATTTCTCTGATCCTTAAAACCCTTCACTGGCTGCCAGTTTCTTTCAGGATCAACTTTTAAATTCTGCTTCTTACTTTCAGATCTATTCATGGTCAGACTCCTCCTTACATCACTGATCTGATCCAGACTTACACCCCAGCTCGGGCTCTGAGGTCTGTGGATCAGAATCTACTGATGGACCTGAACATGTTACTCTTAAAATTCGGAACAATCTTCCTCTCCCTCTGTACTTGATGGATCTACTGACTCCTTCAAGCATCTTAAGACATTCTTATTCATAACTAAGTAAGTAAGTAATTTATATTTGTATAGCGCTTTTCCAGAGGGTCAAGAAAACACCAAGACAAACACAGGCTTTTTCCTAATTTTCTGAGACTCCATTGTCTTTTGTGCCTTTTAAAGTATATATTTTAGCTGTATATTGATTTTTTTTTAAGCGCTTTGTGACCCTGGTTTAAAAAGGCGCTTTAAAAAAAACCTTTACTTTACTTAATTCAAAGCTTGTTCATAAAAGTGGGTTTTAAATGTGTAATATCTATTTAAAATATATATATATTGCCAGCACTTGAAGAATGAAAGATATTAGTATTTTAAACACCAGAGATTAATTGATTTGTTTTACCATTTAAGAATAAGCAATACATACATTTGTAAATAAAACAAGTATAATATATCTTAATTTAGCTAAATATCTGGGTGTTTACACTTGAATGTGAGCTTTAAAAAACATTTTTTTTTACCTTCATATTAAAAAAGGAAAATCATTAAGGCTATATATTAATACACAAAATCAAACAGTAGAAATCAGGAAGAGAGACAATCAGATACACAACAAATTAATAAATACAAATAAAACATTTCATTTGTGGAAAAAGGTGAAATGATTGAATACAAAAAAGACTTCTGCAAAAGAAGGGTATAGACGCTCACCTTCTTCCTGACAGATGCCTTTGTATTTAACAATGTTCTTGTGGTAGAGATCCTTCAGGATGTCGATTTCTGTGGACAGGTTTTTGCTCTGATCGTCGCTCTGCTCGTCGCTGTCACTGTCGCCCCGCTCGGATTTGAGAGACTTGACGGCCACCAGCTCGCCCGTCTGATCCCCGCGAGGGTCGTAGCGACAGAGCTCCACCATCCCAAAGTGGCCCTGCGATAAGAAGGCGTTTGTTACAGATGAGCGGAGCATCGGCATCGTGAATTCAATAAAGGTGTGAAAGCAGAAGAACGTTTCTACTAGCAAAGGAACAATAGTGTCCCAGTATCACTCACTCGCTCCTCTACATGTCAGATTTTGGACCTGGACTGGATACTTTGTAACTTGTTGCATAATCGTGCAATTTTAAACTACTGACATTTTTCGAGGCAATACCAGCTTGAATACTAAGTAAACGCTAGTTAGGAAATTGCTTTTAAAGATGTTATATGTGAAAAAAAATAACAATGATTATTGTTCATATATTGATATTATCATTTATAAGGCGCACTGTTGTTTTTTTTTGAGTAAATCTAAGGATTTTAAGTGTGCCTTTTAGTCCAAGAAATACGGTAGATATTGTTAAAATATATTATTAAAATGTGTAAGTTATTTATTCTGTTTTTAATAATTTCATAACAAACATAATGAATTAAATGTATAATTTTAAACATAATGAAGATAACTTTTCTTAGACTCGCAAAGTTTCAGATGATTTTGCTTAAAAGCTAAGAAATGTCTTAAAGGGACAAAAGCTACTTTGGATTTTAAAGGTGTGACATTCATTACATAAACAGAAATTTTGACACCGCCGGTGAAGAGGAAGGAAATCCGTTAACATGATGGAATGATAAAAATAAAAAAAACCCTTCCTGTTCACACCTTGTTCATGTGGTTAATGTCCCTCAAAGAAGAGTTCATGCCAACATACATCTGAGTGAGATTACATCTAAAATAAAAGAGATCCACACACACTTCAAAGGGAGTAAACTGATATGTATCTGCAGGGTCATCATGTTTAGAGGAAAAAGAGGAGCTGCTCACCTTCCCCAACTCTGTGATCCTCACCAGGAATCTCTTCTCAAACAGGGTTGGGTCGACTTGCCCGCCCTGCTGTCGCGGAAAAGAAGGATCTGAGGGCAGAAAATAAAAATGTCATCTGTAATAAAATGGAAACAGAAGTGTCATATTTCAAACTCTACAAGTAATAAGGGTAATAAACAAACCTATTATTAAATTGTCAATTGATTATCTTAAACATGTTATGCAGTTTTATAGTCTGACCTCATTACGGCCGCATAAATAATGTAAAAGATTTGCCCAGGACTCTTTGAGAGAGCTGCACTTTGGCTCAGCTCTCTTTTTAACCAGTACTGAACGATACAAACTCATGAATGAATGTCCAGCTCTCAATCCTTCTTCCCCTCAAGACCCTAAGTTACTTGACGGAGCAAACGGGCAACATGCCATCATTAAAAAGCTGCTACGGTTGTTAGTTCAGTCTTGATATATTCAAATCTTATTCAGTCAATCTTCTCTCGATCACCACATTGTTCTTTTAAAGGCAGCGTGACACTGGTTGTCTGTGGCTTCACTAGAGCAGCAGATGCTCTACTTTAAGCCATGAGGCCCAGTAGAGGGAAAACGACAGTGATGATGAACCAGTTGAACTTCCTTTTCTTTTTTTTCCATCAGAGTGGAGTTAGAACTTTCTCTGTTGCAGAGCTTCAGTCATGACACATTGTAGATAATTGGTGGGCACTTGAGTCCATTTTGGTACTAACCAACTAAACTAGTTCATGAACTGAACCAGTTTATGTCACCAGTTTATGGCATTGATTCAAAATGTAGCTCGTCTTTCAACATTCAACAAAACACACGTCTTCAAACAATTAGCTTCTTTTTTATTTAGTAACCTTTACCTATTTTTAGAATAGAATAGAAAATGTTTATTCATCCCCAGAGGGGAAACACACTTTTACAACAGCACAGTTGAAAAAAATATAGTGCAAAGAAAATAAATAATAAAAGAGATAATAAAAATAAATAAATAAGACGATCTTAAAAATATACAAATTATTTATAATATTAGAAATTTAACACTATTAACAAAATAAAATAAAATAAAATAAAATAAAAACAAAAAATAAAATAAAACACACGAGAAGAAAAACGCACTACGGATTATATTAGTATGGAGGTCAAAATAAAGTCATGTGGATTTTGCATTTTATTTACATTAAACGTAAGTTAGATTGTATTCATTGAAATAGCATTTTAGTTTAAATGAATATCAGCTTCTCAGCTAACTTTCACCCTGAGCAGCTGGCATAGAAGATGATAAAAACCGTCAAAGAGAATGTGTCACTCATGGATAGGTTAGAGGGAAAGTTTGCAACAGTTAAAAATCGTTTTAAGTGCGTCTGCGTACATCGACTGTGGTGTCTTTGTTTGGCACCAGAACCAAAGTGTGGTTCAGTGATCTGGTGAGAAACATAACCGTCTGCAGGCTCACCAGTAACAACATTATCTCGTAAGAGTTGCTGTCAAGTGTTTGAGAAACACCTACTTTGGTCTTCCAGATTATCCAGGTCCCGAACGATAGCCCTGAAGAATCGCCTCTTTTTGGGGTCGTAGTTCATGCAGTGGGTCATCAGGTTAGCCAGCTCTTTGCACTCGGGAGTGGCAAGTTGGCACTCTCTTTGATAGAAGCATTCTTTCTGCTCAACAGAACACCACAGCAGTCATTTCAGAACCACCACCAAAAATATATCAGGTGTCCGGTCTACCTCTGTGAGCTTCTTGTCTTTGAGCGGGGCTTCTCCGTCATAGCAGATCTCCCACAGAGTGGTCCCGAAACCCCACTTGTCCGCTGCGATGCCCAGGGCGGCCACGTTCTTCACACACTCTGGCGCGATCCAGGGGATGCGATGCACGACCTCTGCGATAACAGAATTATGAATCATACAAAACTAGAAAAGCTTTCAACAAGTAAGGAGACGACTGGTCATTCAATTAATATATCATAAGCAATTAAATATTTCTACTCTTCTTTTATCAAATAATCTGTTAACGTTAGGCAACAACTGTGATTATTCGATTGAAACACTCTTGGACGGAGCTTTTTCAACCTGCAGCCTTTAAATTCACTATATAAATGTTGGTATGAAAGTGCAAACGTTTATATATTGACTAAAAGCTTATCAGATAAAAAACTTCTTCTTTTTTTAATTATTGGAATTAAAATACTTAACTCGTTCAAATATATTTAAAAAAGAAAAATTCCAGCTATCAATATCAATATCAATCATTTTATTATTCAATTATTTTTCAACTCTTCAATGAACAAAATATTGAATTCAACAGTTTTTACAAACCCTGAATTCAACTTTTTTGTCTTTCTATCAAATCTGTGCTAATTTTGCTTGTTGAAATTGAATAAAGTTGCTTATTTATGTTTGCCATTTTTACCAAGAACATGACCTATTAATAAGTAACTGAGTAAAGGTTATTTGTAAAGCGCCTTTCTAGACCAGGTAATACAACATACAACATGCCCTGAACATTAATGCAACTTTTTACTTCAGATTTTCATTGATTTTGTGGCCAAACTATATATTTTGTTTCTAAATGTAAATATTTGTAAATTGTTATTGTAACTGTTATGTACTACAGTTTAGTTATGTGACATCACCCAAACCCAGTCAGTAGTCTCACAATTCCACCAACATTCGTACCTACCACCTGGTAACACTTTCTATGATTTGAAAACGATCATCTTAATACTGTCAATCTCCATTTAAATGACAAACCTATAAATTCTTATCATTTTTCTGGCATTGCATGTTGTAAAAATGTGTGAATTGCATCTTGAAAAATTGGAAATGCCCCATCTAAGATGGAGAAGATGGTGTTCACTCTGGAATAGCAGGTCGTAAATAACATAGAAATGAAAATAGTTGGAACAGAGAAAGGAGAGGAAAAACGATTCGTAGGGTGGGGGTAGGGATTGCTGCTGGGAAGCAAACTCCTGGGGGGGGGGGTTCTCTGCACTATAACTCCTCGCGGCGCTCATATGGCAGCACATTGATGTGTAACAGGAACGCTGGTTAATCTGCAAAGTGCCACGGACAGAAGAAATGTTTAAGTGTTCTGGTAACAAGGCGGGAAGGAAGAGCATTTCCTGGGGGACGTTGGCGAGAAAACACTTCCAGTTTGTGCTGTGGCTCTGCTGATGCATCTGTGTATCATCAAGTGCATCATGTTCATGGCCGCAAATTCCTGTTCTAATGGGCACAGAAATATGACCCTGCTGCTGGAGGGACAAAACAAATGTCCTTGCAGGGCCATTTCTTTGATAAACAGACAAGAGGATTGAGCCTGTGCTGCTTGTTCAATGAAATTGTTTCAGTTAATTTTAACATGATGGATTTCTCCGTGAATATTTGGATGTTTTTGCTGCGATACAAGGTGACTGAAGAAGGATTTTTTTTTTAAGTTGCAGCTAAATCAACATCCACTCCCTTTAAAAGCAAAGTGTCTCAGCATTGTATCTCTCCACCTCATCTGTTATCTCTGAGCATCATCATCGTCTTACAATGTTTCAGCAACTAGTGTTCGGTGCATGCGTTGAGTTGAGTTTTTTCTACTATCACAGAAGGAAAGAAAAACTTATTTTAATGCAGTAAATATTGCTAATAGTGTAGATGTTATAATTTGGTGTTTTGGAGAACTGAGGTTCACTCGAGATTCATTTTGACGTTTGTTCTCCTCACACAAACCTTCGCTATTGAGCACTGTGATGGGAATTCCTGGGTCACTGAGCTTGATGAAGGGCCCTCCCTCCTCCTCCTCCAGGCCGGCGCGGGCCACCAGGATGTTCTTGGCGCAGACGAAGCCGTGAACCAACTTTTTGTCTTCCTACAGACAAACAAAACATCCAGGAATTAATAACTGAACACTGCCAAACAATAGGAACATTCTCTGTTTGTTAAATTAAAAATGCAATTAAAAGTAATCTGAATTTACAAGCTGCATAAAACTATAAGCTACACAAATGGAAAACAGCCCAAACTAAAAACAGTCAATTGTTACATAAAATCTGAAATACATCAAATAAATATAAATAAATCTACTTGTGCAACTTGTCGTCTGCAAATTCTAAAGTTTGCATTCTTACCAGGTAACTCAGGGCTGAAGCCAGTTGCTTGGCAACCTGGAACTTCCAGGGCGTGCTGAGCGGGCTCGGCTGTCTCCTCATGAACAAGTCCAAAGGTCCTAGTTGGACAAACTCTTCCACCATGATGTCTGAAGGACACACGCAGGGTTACACATCAAAGCAACCGTGAGAGGATGTTTACTCGTACAAACCAGACACTCACTCTGTGTGTGGACACACACGCCGTACAGGAGCACGATGTGTTTGTGCGACACTTGTCGCATCATGCTCGCCGTTTCAAAAAAGGCCTGTTGATGGAAAATGGTTGTAAAGGAGTTTAATTTTCTCTGTAATTACACATGAATAATACAGTAGGTACCAAAAAACAGACATGTAAAATGTCCATATAAGAGTTACTACATGGTATGAGAAATTTCATTATGAAAGTATGTATCATTTTTTAAATTGCATTCATTATACAAATCATTGAATGCAAATATTCATTAAAAAATAATGCGTCTCCACCACTTTATATTCTGATGGCAGTGATATACTTCCAGGTTATAGTAAGTATTTTGGACATAAACTGTTTTATTCTAAAATTTTAAAATGAAAAAAACAATAGCTTGTCTATTATAGTTTATCAAAAAGGGAAACCAATTCATTAGGTTAAAAAATATGTCAACTTTTTTAAACACAGTATAGTTTGGCATATTGGTAGCAAAGTCCATGCAGGCTTTGATCATGTCTATTTGATTCACCCAACTTCCACATTTGTTGAATACGTTTTTTCTACTCATGCAAAAAAAGAGACCTGAGCTAAAACTGTTGAAACTCACCAAGGAAATGTCTCTGTGTCCAGAATCCAACACTTTGAGTACCACATGGACTTCCTGGAAGGACGAGTAACCTGCATCCTCGTCCTCATTGCTTTTGATATTGAGAGTGCCGTAGAAGATGTTGGTCCGAGTCCCGACACCCAGATGCTGCTCCTGGTAACATATGACCAGTCGGAAAACTTGTGACTTAAATATCATTATCTGTGGTTGTAGATAACTGATAAGCCGTCTTTATCCCTTAAAGTTCTGAGAAATATCCTGACGTACCTTTTTGATTTGATCCTTGAGGATGCGATGGAAACTTAGATGCATGGGAGTCTCAGGAGCTGGAGCTCTTTCTTTAGTGACCACAAGTAGATTAGACACTTCTGAAACATGAAAACAAAACTCTATTAAAGCACCAGCGTAGAAAATAATATAAATCTTTCTCTTCTTTTTAAGTTGGGAAGGCATTTGGAAAATATAATGCAGGTAAAAAAGAGAAAACTAAAATATAATAAATCACAGTATTAATATGAATAATCTTATAATATTAATAAATAACAAATAAATTAACTGAAAAATAAGATAAGAGATGAATAAGTTAAATGTGCAAAATACAAATACATAATAACTATAATTATATATATATATATAAATAATTGGAGAACAACATGGGAAGCTTTATAAGGCAAAAAACAAACAAAGCAAAGTGTGTGGGTGTGGGTGTGTGACAACGAGTGTCTACCCGTAACCACATCATATGTTCGTGTGGGTGTTAAAGTTGTAACAAAAAAAATCAATGTGGTTTTGAAAAGAGGGGAATTGAATGGTTTTCTATTGTTGTATGCTCACAAAAAAAGTTAATATTAACCAGTTTAATTTGAATTTAAGGCACAATTTAAAATATAAATAGATGAAGAAAAACATTTTTAAAAATATGGTACCCCTGCCATGTATTTGGGGGTTTATTTTAATGTTTGGTGTCGTTTAATGCTCAATTTATGCTTCTTATGAAATATTCAATTTAAAAAGTATCTAATTTATTGCATTTGAAAATTACAAATCTAAGCATCAAAGTAAAATGTAATGTGCAGATCGTGCAAGTAGAAACAACAACAGATCTGGTCTAAACTCAACCAAAATAATCATCAAAACATTAACCTCTTCCTGCGAGAAGGAAACACGCACGAGTATGAGAGTGTTATTTTGCTCCGGAAACCCACATGTACAACTACCTTCCTTCCTGACACCATTTTGTGTGTGAGAACACTGATACTCTTGCCAAAAGAGAAGCCTCTTAAGTTAAAAAATACATCTAGACTAAAGAATAAAATGCCTGCAAATGTCCTCCAAGTGACCATGTGTTCACAAGTGTGATGTCACTCATTTGGTTCAATTCATACATTTAAAAAAAATGGATTAAACTCCAAGTTCTCAAAACAGCTAAGATATGATCAAAGAAAGAGGATGAAACATAATATATAGTGATTTATAAATACTAAAAATATAAAAATAAAAGTGGAAATGATGGGATAATAGAGAAAATACATGCAGGGACTACAAAGCCATGAGTAAATATCACTGCAATACTGCATTTCAACGATAAGTCTATGTTGCTATGTCAAAAGTGATTTGTAGCTATGATTGGCTGACGGAGCGACAAAGCATTATGAGAGCTGTCCAGGTCACCATTACTAAGAGGGTTGTTGAGAGGGATCGCGACTGAGAAAGTGGAACCCTGCAAAAGGGACGGTGACAGTGAACAGTGGTCTTACCTCTAGGTTGTGGGGGGCAACATCGTGTGAGTTGGAAATGAAGATCCTCTGTGCGAAGGTTCTGACTCCCCAGGTGGTCCAGGAGGTCCTTCAGGGTTTTCCGCACCATGTCGGTGCCATACAGTCGGAATCCATCGGCACCGACTTCAATTTGGAAGTTTTTATATTGTGGGATGGGTCGACGCTGACTTTTGTCGTACTGGAGGGGAGAGTACGAAAAGAGAGTGGATTGGATGTTACATTAAATACTAGAAGTATTACGGGGTGGTTAGAGCGACATTATGTGACATATCCCGCTATTGTAAGCACAGCTCCTCGAGGAGACAGAGTTTTAACTTCAGAAAGGAGGACAAAATTTGAACGAAAACATCTGTAGTCTTTCACTAACCGTTTCAGTAACAGATGTTTCCTGTTTTTCAACAATGGTAATTAAATCCCCAAATTGAATTAAGTGTATTTTCTCAAGTTGGTCAGTGCACATTTTTTAAAATGCAATTCTTTGTTTCTAAATATATTTTTATTTTTTTTATTTTTACTATCCAACAGTCACATGCTAATGTTATTAAAATGTCTTTTTCTAAATTAAAAAATCTCCCAGGCAGAAATAATAAATAGAAAAGATTATTTTTTTCGTTCTTTGTGGCCTGGTAACAGATATCTCATGGACCGGTACTGGTCCCCGGACACACTGGTCCCCAACCCCCATTCGGGATAACACTGTGCTATATTTCTGTACTGCTGTGTTTGGTTGGCTGGGCGGCAAAGCAAACACCTGATGGAGCTGCCCTAACTCTTAAAACCTTCACTGAGAAGTCTGGAGTATAGATGTTAATTTGAAGTACATTTGTTGATGCATATATACACAAACATCTTGACTCGTGTCATTCTTTACCTGACTGCAGACCACAGTGATGATGATATATTGGTACTCGGTGCAGCTCCAGCGCAAAATGTAAGTGCCCTCTTGGTTCCCTTCCTTGTGCAGCTTGTGGATCGCATACTCCGTACTGCGGGTGAAAAGGAACATAATCTTTCATGCAACTTGATTTGGTAATAAATCAAATGTAAATTCCAAGATCAATGCGAGTGGACAAAGGGTTTATTATGGAGGAGAGGAGAGGCGACCAAAAATGTTGGAGGTGGAGATAACAGGAAAAACAAGACGAGGAGCACTACCAAAGTGGTTGAAGGACATGAACAGGTGACTAGGGAGTATGGTGGAGATGGATAAAGGGTCTGAAAGAAATGACTTGAGAATAGATCTTAATCTGACCTGATTGGGCCGTGACAACCAATCTCGATATTTTGCACCACTGAAGCGGGCGCCACCTCCTTGCACAGGTAGTGATGAGCATCCACGGTCAGTCTGAAATAGCCGTCCACGAGCGCCGCAAAAGACAGAGCCTCTTCATGTGAAGCCAACTTTAGCTCCTATAAGGACAAGAAAATCGGTTTAGAGCTTGTCCTTCTGTCCTTCAGGGTCAAGCGGGAGGGACAGGAACAACAACAGGATATATTGTTTCTTGGAAACGTTGTTGCAGAGACATGCAATACACAAGATATTTGAAAATAAGTGGCAGCAAATCTGAGAAATCCATGCAAAGACAGAATCAATAACATTTTCTTATTACCATCCTCTTGTTGTCTTGTCTCTTGATGGTGACGTTTGCGTCCCGGATGACTGCATGTGTGATCTCATCGAAGTCGCAGAAGACCTGCCAACTGTTGTCCATCCCGGTTTGCTTGGATTTACTGTCCAGCTTGTTTTTCTTAGGTTTGCCTTTTTCTTTTGGAATGGGCAGCATCTGTTAGGAGCACAATAGCACCAAGAGTCAGGAGTTTTACTGTTGATAAATGAGATTTTTCTTTCTTTCTCACTGCTTGGCCATGACCTCTTTTATTGTCCACCCCTCATCCAAGCTTATACTGTGAGATGTTTATCACAGTATAAACTTTTCAGGGTTCAAACTTCTTAAGGAAAGTTTTTTATATTATCACTAAAATTAATTAAAGACCAACTTGACAAAAAAAACAAAAAAACTAAACAATTACATAAGTTTAGGGACAATTTTACCAACATTTTTACTTTTTTAATCCATTAAAAACTTTCCTTAACTCCGATCTGTGATGATATTGAAAAGGATTTTTTCCACATGGTTGAAAGCGGTACCAGGCAACAAGGCATGTGTATTTTAAGACCTTTTCAATATCATCACAGATGGGATTTAAGAAGGAGATTTAAAGTGCCTTGTTGCCTGTAAAAAATCCTTGGATTGCAAATTTCCATTGATTTTACACTTCCCATGTTGCCCAAAGAAAACATCTGAGGTTGCTACATGAACAACTGCTATGAAATATTAAAAAATAAATAATGTTGTCGACTTTTGAAATATTTATTTAGAACATTTTAATGCCAATAAGGTGTTATTTTTAGATTCATAAATGTAGGATTCTATTCCTGTTTCGACTGTAAACTTTCTGCTGTGACAACTCTCACATTTTCCATGTTGGGGTGAATATCGTTTAGTATTATAGCTCGCTGCCAGAGAAGTGTGAATGACGATTATTCAGCTTTCTACTAACTCTGTTGTCACTAGGAAAAATAGCTAGTGAGTCATGTAATCCAGGAGCCAGCGTGTTATGGGTGAGATGTATGTAATAATCAGTTTGCATCTTAAACTGTGTTATTTTGGCTTTCACTTACAGTGGAAGGCTTTTTCCGCCAGGAAATGCCGTCGATACCAGAGACCAGGACCTGCATGTCTCCACTTGTATCCAGATTGAGGCCCTGGTACTGGTGGTAGCAGTCTATAAAGAGTGAGAAAAATGCATTATATCAAAACCACAAGTCGTAATCTGCCCAATTAGGCTTCTTTAGAAATAATGTTTTGTTGCCTTCTTTGAACACAGATGAATTATGAGCAGATTAAATGTTATGGAAGTGCTTTTCATTATTCCAAATCAGTGAAAATCATAAAGGACATCGTGAGGCTGACTTATTGAAGGAACGAATGACTAATTCAAATAGAAATTCTTAAAGAAGAATAAGAATCACAGACATCTTCGAAGAACACACACAAAAAATGTAAAGAAGGAAAGTAATAACAAAACCACAAATAATTATTAACAATGCATGTTATTTATCACATGAAGGGAAATGTTGTAAGAGGACCAGGGGGTTGCCATCTATAATTTAAATAACGGACACATGCAGAGATTGATATAATTAGTCTCCTCTGCTATAGTCAACTTTATCTTTTATCGTTTCATCTAGTTCTGAAATCTGGTTTTGCAGTTTTGGAACTAATGAACAAAACAGCATCTTCTGAGGTGATATTAACATGTAATAACATGAAAAAAACTTTTTGAATCATGGTGTAGATCCAGCAGACCCTTTGGTTCTGAGGTAAACGGTAGTAACCAGAACAAAAAAATGATGAGTCTTAATTTAACATTTGGAAAAACAAGGGCATTCCACATGTCCATTAAAAAAAAAAAAGACTCATGTCTACATAAATATTCCTACACAACGCTAAATAATATAATAGTTCTGCAACATACATACGTGACAATAAAATTTCAGAGTGTGCGTTACTGAGAGGCGAGAGAAATTAAACTGGAACCCATCTTTTGTGTCGTTATCACATAGACACATTATTAAAAGGCAGGAGATTTAAACGAGTTAATTGACTTTGGTGTCTTAAGGGATCAAAAAAGTGACATCTATAAATCAATCATCTATCTTATTTGACACAAAGAATAACAATTTTGAATTTTGAGGAATAATATGCGACTACTTTGATTTTGCTAAAGAGCCATTTGAAAGTAAAAAGATCACATTTATAGTACCAAGTGGAAATCAATCAGGAGTCACAAACCTAATTCCCCAATAAATAATTTCCTAAAAGAATTTTCCCACCGGATCAATGACATCCATCTATCTAAACCTGGTGGAAAAGAAAGCTAATGGGTCCAGTGTTACCTCCATTGAGCAGCTCTCCTTCTTGGGTTACAGTGAGGGAAATGGGCTCCAGCAGCTCACAGCCCAGACCACTAGTCAGCCCTTCCAGCGTGGCCAGGTACTTGACCTTGAGGTCATAGAGCTTGATGTTGCTGTCCTTGACTGTCCGGTCGTTGAACTCCTGGAGGAAGTTCTTGAAGACGTTGTTGATGCGGATTCGGGTCAGAAAGTTGCGCTGCTTTATGATCCGGTTAAGCGTGTCTGGGATGAATTTCTTGTAGCTATAAAGAAAGAACAAAATCCTTTTTTTTTAAATAAATGCTATGCTTCGATGGAAGGAAAACAATCCTGAACAGCGTTTTATTCTGTACAGCCAACTCTCGGAAACTTAAATCTATCTCGAGGACAAAGATTCCCTGAACACGCTGAAATATCCTACACATTATATATTGGCCAAACTAGGTGTCAAATGTAATGAAAATACAAGAAGTCTTCAAATTGATGTGAAAATGTTTATACCTGGTTTCTTTGGAAGCAGTAGACAGAGATATTCCTGCACTTTTCGCATAGTGTGTGATCCCGATCACAGCCATTCCCAGGCACTCGTTCTCGATCTCCAACATGTCCTTGTCACTCTGGGCTGGTCTGATTGGAACCAAACCGGTCTTGAAGTCATATTGGCCCTGAATCCAGAGAAATGTACAAAGGCAATCACACATGGGGCATAAATCTGTCAACGATCTTTGTCGCTGGTCGAACAAAATGTATATTTTGTCCCTTTGAGGTGGAGACTTCCTGGATTGACGAAACTGCGCTGACAAACGTGTTTGACCAATCACAGCTGAGTGGGCTTGGTTATAGTAAACAAGATTTCATCTCCAGAAAAGACAAGCATTGTTTTTAGTGGATGGGCTTAAGCACATTTACTAATGTAAATATTTCAATGAATAGTGAGTTTTCTACAAATAGACACATACTGATTTGTACATTAGAGGTTTAAGATCTATTTAAGACACACTTAAATTAAATGATTAGTTGCTCTTTAAGTAAAGCTGCTCTGTTTCAGAGAATCTGGTTATGATAGGATGAAGACTTTCTATATAGTGCAGGTTTGTCCGAGGACAGTTTCGATGAAGTGGTTATGAAAGGAAGCATATTTAATAAAGACTCGACTTCTTACAAGGAACCTGTTAATAAAAGACAGGCTAGGAAATATTGAACACTTTAAAATGATTGAATACAAATAATTATTTCATTTAAATGACTAAAAAATAAAAATGGATTGCAAGGATGTATGTTATCAACTCTTAGATATACTTAATATATATAAATATATATATATATATATATATATATATATAAATATTAATTATTCACAAAATATTTAATCATTTGTTACTAGTAAATTAGATCAATCATGTTGAGATGTAACACATTATCTGCAAAAAGTATTATTTTGAAATGCTCATATGTCTTGTTATTCTAACAGTTGAACCTGCAATAAAAGTACCCTCACCAGCCCTTCCACGGGTGACTATAATCTTGATTTGTTTGTGTTAAAGCATAAATGAATCAGTAGCAATTAAGACGTGATGGGAGTTTAGGAAATATATGAAGTGTTCCAAGAAAAAAAACGCTGAACCTCTTTGTCATGATCAAATTTAAGATGGAGAAGTGAAATAATGGTTAAGTAGGATATTTTATTTTGGTAAGTGATTTAAACTCGCACTTCCTTAAATCAATACACCAACAAGGCAGTATCGACTGGAACAAAAAAAGCCCCAAACTCTCAGAATTCAAGCTGTGGAGAACGTGCTTCCTTTACCTGGGCAAACAGGTAATCCAGAGATGCCGAGTCCAGCAAGGGGGTCCCTTCAGGGGGTTTTTGAGTGCCATGACTTGCTCGTAGTTTACTTATACAGTGCCGCCAAACTGGGGATTCTCCTTCTGTGGTTCCGTGCCAGTTTTTGAAGTAAAACCTGAGCAAACCAAAGACAAGAGTTAAACAGATAAACAATGAAAATATAGTGATACAAAATTAAAAACTGCATAGCAGAAAGTATTAAAATACTGGCAACAGCCGAATATATTTGAAACCGTCACGATATTGTGATACAGATGAGAGAGCATACAATGGGGTCTTTGGGGAAGCTCATTGAAACACTGGCACCACCACCATGAAGTCTGGAGGAGGGTTGTGATATCTGGCACTAAGATGATAAATACAGTTTTTGTTGGGGGCCCAGTTGAAGAGTTCATTTGTATCACATGGGCGCTTTTGCATCGATGCAAACTAGAGAAGGAATGCCTTTGGTGTTTTTCAAGATTAACTTGTGTGTCAACATCTGATCAGGAACCAGTTTTTGTAATAAAAACAACAACATTCAAATCAGAGCTTGACCACAACACACGGTTTGTTCAGATGACCTCGGCACACTATTCAAAACACAAGACTGATCTTAAAAACAGGAAGTTAAAAGTCAAACCACGGCAATATTGAATTTATTACCCTTTGATTCTGAACTCAAATTAATACCTTACAATGTTTTAGCTCCTCTAAATGACAAGTTGCAACAGAATCATCAGAATCTTTTCTCATGAGACAAACTTCAAACGCCTGAGAGAATTGAAATTCTGCCAAAGGTTAGTTTTTTGGCTTCTACACAAGTATAAATATAATCACAGGTACCCATTAGCTAGGAGTGGAGCAGAGGTTGTGTTTATTATCTAAGTGTTGTATAACAAACGGAAAAATACGCCTGCAATAACAAAATATTTAAATACTTGAGTTCCAGCTTGAAGGAGTAAACAATAAAATAAATATTATATTGATAAATACTGTGTCTAAAAAGCTGGACCACTGTTCATGGTATTGACAGCTGGAGGGTAAATTGGTTTATTCCTACTCTGGATGCTAAGTAACCTCTTCCCTGACGGAAAAGGGTGGAAAACTGCATGTGCATAATCTTCATCTACTTTCATCTGTGGCGATAACTGTATTTTTGCTCAGCTTGGAGCCCTGATGCCACACCCGTTTACATGCTAGTGTGTCGAGCTGTGTAGAGGTGAGATAGATTGGTTGATATGCCTGAAAGAGGGTGTAAAATAATGAAATTAAAATACAATGTACACATAAAGTACTTTATAGAAATTTCAGGTTTCATAGCATTACTCTGTGATTACTATTACTACAGAGCCTACAGGAGTTACGCCACGGTGCCTAAAAAATTACTTCATAGTTTACCAACATTTTTGCAGATTTTTGAGAAAATAAAAGTGCACATTAAAGTCTAAAACAGTGGTCCCCAACCTTTTCCAACTCAGGGCCCACTTTTAAGTCTCAAAAACCTTTGCGACCCACCTCAGACCCCATAAATAAGAAGGCATTATAATGCGTTCTCAGAGCATTTTTTTTGATGAAGATTGAACATAAAGGACTGAAATCAATAAAGGAGAAACATATTAGAAGCTCCAAAGTCACCGAGACAACGTCTGTAACATGTGGAACACCTTCAGTATACGACGCACATACACACACACAACAAAAGTTATCTCTTATTTCCTTGTCACATATATAATTATCGAAGGAAAAACTATTTAATGAAAAGAATATTTGAAAATGTTTAATATCCTTTTAAATTTAACACATTTGACATTTAAAACATTATTATGTGTATTTTTATTTTTATAGAATTACATCCACTTGCAATACCTTTGCGGCCCACAGGTTGGGAATCACCGATCTAAAAGATACATTAAATATGTAATATGATTAATCTGGTATTTTAGCTATAAGTAAGTATTTCAAGTGGCTTCACTAGAAAACATTTATGGTCTGATAACTATGGGGAAGCCTTTGCTTTAATGGGATTAGATGCTTTTTGAAACAAGACAGAACCCTCCAGGGGTTATTTAGCCAAATGCATGCAAACTGGTTACATAACAATTCAATTTCTTGTCTATCTATCTGCTGTGAACATCCCGACCACTTCAAATGTTACACCTACAAAGAGTGTACGTTCTTCAGTGCACTTCAAACAAACGTTACATATGGAAACTACTTACTATTGGAGAAGCCATGTTTTGTTCTTTATTTGCTACAATTTGATGTCACAAAAAGCTCACCTTATTCGATAGTGAAGCTTGATGCTGGACTCACTGGTGATCTTGAACTCGTAGGTTGGCGGGTACCACATGCGCTCCGTCTCATTGTACAAGGCAAACAGGTCGTGGCACATGGGCGAGATTGCTGAGTGAAGGGGGAAAATAGGGTATTAGAAGTCATCACTTGCAACAGTATCAACAGAGGCAAATTGGTTACAAAGAGTACTTTCTAATTGAGGGATGGATCTGAGAAGACAATCCTTTATACACACTAATGGCTTGTTTTCTTCAACATTTCCTCCAGCAATCAATAGCATAGCACTTAGTATGGATTCACAAGCAACAAATTCACCAGAAATTATACTCTGAAAATGCGGTTTTAAATTACAACTCTTACTGAGAGGAATAAACAATAAATGTTCTGGTAATTTCCAGATAACTAATAGAGATCCATTCAGATGTCAGAAACTCGTTTGTTCCTCCACATGTTTGTATTTATATAGATTGAAACATGAATGATCCAGTGTAGGACACTGTAAAATAGGAGACTTATTTAATTCATTTTTAAATGAAAGAAAAACACGAGTTGTTGGCTCCAATTTTCCAGCATTTTTTGGTTTAAATACTGTTAGTAAATCTATAGATGTTTCAATATTTAGTGGTGGCTCTGCGTTATGTTTCTTTCTTCTTGCCAGGAAACACGGAATACCATGTAATGGTAAATATTTTCAGCTTGTTAGAGGATAAAAGTTTACAGACAGAAAGTGATGCTTATCTATAAAGTTAAGTTATTTTTTTTCTTTTTATAATTCAACCAAAAAGAAAGAAAATCGAAAAGTATTGTTTGATCACAGCCACCTATTTTATTGAAAAAACTTTTACTTTTAATCGAAGTATTTTTTCAATTGAAATTGCTTTTTTTTATCATTAATAAAGACACAATCATTCCTCACATTGTTGGCTTGCCGTATATTTTAAGGTATTTTTGTTAGCTAAGTGAGGAAGATATCAACCCAGTTTCAATTACAGGAATCCCCTCTCTCGTTGTATGAACTACTTTTCTCTGACACGTGACTTGGCGAGCAGGACTATCTCGTTTGCTGTCAAATTGTTTGCAGAGGAAATTTTCCATCAAATATAGTATAAGGGAAATAAAACGTGATGTTGAATATGGACAGTATAAAAAAAAGAACCAAAAAATACTACTTATATGATGCATATGGAAAATAGACTAAAGGGGTTATTTTTTTTATGTGATTTAGTATTATGTCCATCCATAAAATAACATTTTTTGTTGGATTTCAAGTGGAAAATATTTTTACAAAAACAGAGTGCATAAAACTGTCTCAACAACAATTATAATAACACACTTTATCTTATTTGATATTCTCTTTGTCAGTTTAATTATTGACTTTCATTTATTGAACACGCCTTTCACATACATTTTCGGGGAAACTTAACCACAAGATTAAAGTGGTAGTAAACATTGTCTAACCACCTAGGATCCCAGATATTATTTTTAGGGTGTGGTTCAGGGCAGTTCTACATAATTCTGATAAAGCAGGTCCGTTAAACGGATCCATTTGCTGCAAGACTACTCGGTTTCTTTTGCACGTCTCACCCCTTCAGCTGCCTCCAGTCATTGTAACCCTGCGTCAAGCTAACGTGTGCTGTGGTTGTGAGAGTTGCTGTTTCTCCGTTTGTGTGCAATTCTCTACATATGGCTTGATCACAGTGGGTTACCACTTTCACTTTACAGCTGTGATTCTTGAGAACAACATTGTCATCATCGTCATTATCTTGTCACCACCTGTTGCTGGTCGTAAAACCTTTTACGTCACAAATGATCAGTTTTCCACTCTGGTATGAATGTACAAGAGGTTGACTCACAAAAAATATGACAGACTTGTTTTTTATTTGACAAGTTATTTTTATACTTTCATTTACTGAATTCCATCTCTAATATCATTGATCCAGGGTTATGGATAAAGATTAAGGGAAGTAAAGAAAACTGTGCAAGCAGAGTGGAAGGGTATGTTGTATTAAAAAAGGCAATTAATACTAGGTTTTAGAAGCAACTTTTAGCTTAAAGGGGAGTGTTTTGGATTCATTGAAATAGCTTTGATACCTCAGGTACATTCAAAGTTAGACTATGAGCTTGTTTACCCGACACACAGCCTATTTGGAACCAGAACATCAAGTTAACAATGCCAAGGCATCTGTATTAGTATCGACTTGAGTAGTTACTCACAGCATTTTTGGGCGGCGTACACACAAAGGTCCTCAGCTGTGTAACAGCCTTTGGTGTACTCCAGTGGAGGAAGGTCCTGGCGGTAGAAGTAGATCCCGAGGCCCCAAGCCGACGAGGGGGAGAAGGAGAGTTGAGCCCTCCTGCTTGTCCTCCTCATCTTCCTGCACAGCTGTGTGCTCCAATCCATTTCAGTCGGCACTGTCTAAACAAGGAATCAAGAAAATTGTATTTAGACTTTATTTCCGGAACACTATTTACTTTATTACTTAAAGGTGCTTACACAAAAATAAGCATTTAGTCACCTGTGGAATTTACATAAAATATTTTAACCGGACAATCAAAATGTTTTAAGACAAATTGTCAATCTAACCCAACTATGAAAATGGTTTTGCGGAACATAAAGAGGGTTTGACGAGTATTCGACAAATGAATACTAACACTATAGCTTTCAGAACCGAATATAACACAGTGATCTTTAAGCACTGGCCAGGTGATGAGTAGGGCCGTGTATTGGCAAGAATCGGGCGAATCGATACCCATCAAGGCTCCGGGGCAACAATGTGATATATTGTGATATATTGTGGTACTGTAGTAACAAGGATATATTTGTAGTACAGTCCGAGTATTTGACTCTGGTTAGAATTTACAGACAGCATGACTCTTGATTAACTTGTTACTCCTTTTTGTTCATTTTGAAACCAAATTTGCCCAACCATTTACTTTAAAAACTACCAGGGTCGACTGTATCCTCTTGTCCTCAGTCATGGCCAGAACCTTGTGGGATTCCCCGTTCATTGATGGAATGACTGCTGCTTGAAGTTAAATTGCAACTAAAAAATGCTACTTAAATTGCAACTAAAAAATTACCAAACCTTAATTATTTGCATGTAACCTATAATTTGAGAAATAAATATATACATTTAATTGAAATATAAACCTAGTAAAAGTAACATTTTTTCATTCATTTGTCTTGTCCCTTCTATAAACAGTGTTGTAAGGGTTACATTACTCACACTAATAACTAGTCCAAGTAGTAGGACTGCAGACTTGTGACCTTTTGTACTCAAACAAAAGTTACATAAATAAGGTAAAGAACTCGGTTAGATGTCTCTCTTGGTTTATAAAACTGTTCTGAGATAGAAAGCAGCGCTCACAACTATTTAATAACTGTGGGTCGTGATACAAATATCCAACAATTGTGGGGGATGGTACCAAGAACTTTCTGGGAAAAGTAGAAATTATGCTGTTAACCATTGTTTCTGTTTAGAAAAGGTCTAACGAAACTATGGCTGCACAATATTGGAACTATGTATGTATATGATATTGGTTTCTTGAAGTGCGATATATTGCATCGCAGCCCTATTTTGAACACTTATACTCGGGTCCTATGTACAGTGGGGCAAAAAGTATTTAGTCAGCCACCAATTTCACATTAAGTACACTCCATTAATGAGAGACAGAATGAGGGGAAATAATTCAGTAAATCCCATTGTAGGGTTCTCAATGAATTGGTACATTTCGGTGGAAAGCAAGTTTTTGGTCAATAAATAGTTAATCTCAATACTTGTGTATATACTAATATATATACGTTGTATACCCTCTGTTGGCAAGGACAGACGTCAAATGTTCTCCGAAGTCTTCACAATGTTTTCAGACACTGTTGCTGCTGGTACTTTGGCCCATTCCTCAATGCTGATCTCCTCTTGAGGGGGAATGTTTTGGGGCCTATGAGTGGGCAACACAGACTTTTAACTCCCTCAAAAGATTTTCCATGTGGTAGACATCTGGAGACTGGTTAGGCCACTCCAGGAAATGCTTCTTTACGAGGCCTGGGTGTTTGGGATCACTGTCATGCTAAAACACCCAGGTACGTTTCATCTTCAATGCCCTTGCTGAGGGAAGGTTTTCACTCAAAATCCAACGATACATGGCCCCATTTATCCTTCTTTTACACTGACCAGCCCTTTGTAGCGTTTGTTACTTTTGTCCCAGCTGTGGAGGTTGTTCACTGGGTCCCACCTGGTGGTTTTTGGTCACCATTCTTGTGATCGTTTTGGCCCCACAGGGTGAGATCTTGCGTGGAGCCCCAAACCGAGAGAGATTATCAGTGGTATCTCTTCCATTTCCGATTTCTTCGCACTAAACTGCTTACCTATTGCAAATTCTGTCTTCCCAGTCTGGTGCCGGTGTACAGTTTTGTTTCTGGTTTACTTTTACAGCTCTGTATTCTTGGCTTAAGAGGAGTGCCCAGAGATTTCTTTATTAGTTTCCGTAACGTCTCTAGTAGTAATATCTCTCTTCTGTGAGAGTTGGTTGTCACCTTGCCCCCGGTCGTCTCCCCTGGATAGAACGAAAGTCTCTGAGTCGACCGTGACGGATCTATTCAGCAGTCGAGACGACGTCTCTAGCGGTGTGATATGACCCTTAAAGACTTCTTTGAATTATTAAAAAAAGTTATTTGGGGATTCTTTTTCCTTCCCATTCTGCCTCTCATGGTTGTGTACCTATGATGAAAAATCATCTGTTTAAGTGGGAGAACTGTATTCATGACTTTTTCTTATTATTGTCCATTTTATATTTTATAAAACTTCACTAACGTATCAACATTGTTTCAGCAAAAAATGCGTGCCAGAAAGCTAAAAGAAAGCCTGGATCATGGCACTTTTTTGTTTGATAATATTTATTTAAAGATCAATTAAGCCAAGCCAATTAAGTTATTTCAAATGCAGTGTTTAGCATTTTTAGCGTTAAATCTTGCCTCAAATAAAATTAATATTAACAGTAGTAACCCATGAACATGCAAATGGTAAATTAAAAAAACAAATTGCAATAAAAAAAAAACCTGCCACGTATTCCAAAAAGAATGGTGTTACAAATATGTAGCAAAAAATAAACAATACAGTCGTTGTATGTTGAAGGTTAGCTTAGTGCTGCAATTATTAACTTTATTACAACTTTCAAGTGTGTCCAATGTTAATATGACGCGAGATTCTGTTTCTTTATAAACCGAATCTGTATGTTCTTGATTTCAGCGGAACAGTCGAGGAGATTGCGGTTTAGTCAGAACGAGTTATCACTCTCAGTTTATGAAATAGGAACTTTCATTAACTTTCCCGTCATCGCAAACACAAGCGATACAATCCAATAGTGTGATTTTCCATTGGTTTGTGCTTAGCCTAATCTAAATCAACCAAGAATATCTTTATAAAATAGTAAATACGATCATAAATCATTATGACACATCAAATACATTTTAGAAATAATGGGGATATTTTTTGTTTTATATTTTGATAATTAAACTGTAAATATACTTGTTTTGTGTTAATAATAATAGGCAATATTGTAGTTATCATAATTATCATAATTACAGATTTATTTTAATAGTTTATAGTTTATGTTGTTGGAATCTTCAAGCGATACTTGACTGGTATGAAATACATTTTAACCAAAGCATGTACAAGATAAATATTCTCCAAGG
Organism: Callionymus lyra; assembly: GCF_982586985.1. NCBI lineage: Eukaryota > Metazoa > Chordata > Actinopteri > Syngnathiformes > Callionymidae > Callionymus > Callionymus lyra. The sequence goes on along the minus strand of NC_141819.1, from coordinate 37,061,231 downwards.
TTCCATGTGAGGATGAAAAATACATTTGTTTTGTACAGACAACTCTTTTTTTATGGATTATAGGGCTAAGATTTAATACAAACTGGGGTAATTTATTAAGGACAGGGAATGTTGCATTCTCCAGTCGGTTAAAGATATATAGAATTTCCCCCAAAGCAGGAAAATATGACATTACAACGCCATGTCTCTTTCAACACGTCGGTTCTGTCAGAGCATCTTAACTTAGGTGGTATTACATTGTTACATTTAAATTAGATTTTGTGGCTGTTGGGCTTACAGAAACAATAAAGGTTTTCATTCTGATTAATTGAAGAGAGTAAATATACATCTATATTTATGAGTCTCTCTTTCTACCCACTGATGAATTGTCCATTCATAAAAAAAACACAATGCTTTTAGTCAGTGTTTTAACTACAACCCCTGACTGTGTATCCGACCAATTTATTGTAGTTGATATATTTATCATTACTTTATTTACTATTGTCTCAATACGTGTTTTATATGGTTATCATGAATCATTAAGTTGTGGGCTGCTGAGACAACCTAAAAATGCCCAATGTGGAAAAAATAAAGACATATTTTAGCCTTAGAACAATTGAGTTTAATTAAATCGATACATCTTTTCTGTATCTTTTTCATGAAACTGTATCGATATTAAACAGCACAAAAATCTAATTTTTATTGTTGTTTTGGGCTATTAAATATATATTCTATTTTTAATCATAGAAATTGATAAATTTCAGTCGTGAGTAAATGGATTTGATACTTTGAAATTTACAATTAACATGCAAATATTCAGTTTTACAATCACAAGTTGTCACCAAAATCCAGTGTCCCCTAAGATTTTCACAAAACTATGCAGGTGTTTGGAAATATATTGTGTCGAAAGCTGAATTGTATTGTATTGAATCTATCATTAGACTGGTGTATAAATATAGCCCTATCTCTTGTACGTTCTCTGTATTATATGTACACTGATTTTATATGAACTAGACTGGAGTGTCTGGAAACGTTTGAATTGTTTTATGTATTTTAATACAATAGGTAACATTTTACTATAAGATGCAACCCAAACCGACTCTTTTTTTCCATCTGTATTATTTATTGATTGGTGTAATGTATATATATATATTTTTTTTATCATTTATGCATCATCATATCATGTATGTATATGTAGATAGCAAGGCTTGGTTGATAGATAGATAGATGGATAGATGGATAGATAGGTAGATAGATAATATATCCGTCTATCTATCTATCTATCTATCTATCTATCTATCTATGTATATGTAGATGGAAAGGCTTGGTTCCGTTTTTTCTATTGCTTATTTTGTGTGTGATCTTATTTCCTTCAACACAAAGATTCCTATGTTGTGTTAACAACACTGGCAATAAAAGTCTCTGATTCAGTAGTTTAGGCTGTAAATCTCAATAAAACGATTTAAAAAAAATGTTCATCATAATCATAATCATCAAATCATAATTTAGATTTCTAATTACCATTTAACATAATCCTATCAAACACGATTTAAATAAGGTGAACATAGTATTTAGATGTTCCCCTGAATAGCTGGAATTTCCCAGCTTGGGACCAATGAAGTGAACCATAACTAGCTGTCAGTCAATGACCCGAAAAACAGAATCATTGTCATTTTATAATATACATTCAAAGCTTAACATATGAACACAACTCATATTTCAGGCATCGAAACGATCGATGACAGTTTATTTAACCTCATTTTTATAGAAATTCGTTGACAACAAGTTATCATAGCTTGACAACATTAGCTTCATTGCTAAAGCGTCGGACGGTCCTAACGTCACACAGGAGGAAGGATTTAATGTGACTTTATGACACCGTAAAGGATCGAACACACGTCAGAAAGGAAGACTATTCGAGGTGACGTTGATAAAAGCTTATAAGGAGACATTTAAAGCGACTTACTTCCACTGCAGCTTAGCCAGACAGCTGGCACCCAACTTCCGTTTTCGTTTAGTTCATCTGATGACGCGACCGTGTCTTGGGGTTCGCGTGGGTCCTCGACCGCATCCGAAGGTGGTCCCCACCACAGGGGTGCTGGCGGGAATGTTGTTTGGACTGGGAAAATGGTTTAAATCGGGAGAAACTCGGAAGACAAAAGTCGTTTGAGCTGCTTACGCCGAGCCAAGGTTTCCTGAGAAGGTTACGCCCCCTTCCCGACATCAGCGTTGGGTCAGCCGCGTCTCATTGGCTACTTTACACATCCGGTCTGACGTCACACCCCCCATACGAGAGGCCCAGTTAATCTTGTTCCTCCAGCAATTTTTATACACCTCCATTGCTGATAAATGTACTCCGTTTATCTTTATTCGAGTCTGTATTTTATTTATTTATTCACTACATGTTTGCCTTTCAGCCACCTAACTTTAGCCACAATGGCAGTTAAAAATGGCATAAAAGCTACAGTTTAAATATTTAATTCGCATTTGTACAAAGAAAGAATATGTAGTTTCATATCAAAATGAACTAAAGAAGTATCAAAGTTAAAAATTGCAAAAATAAGTACACACATACCAGGACTGAATTGTTATTTTTCTGTGTTTTTTATTTTATTTTTGTATTTTCTTCATGAAAAAAGCAACATTAGAGTTTGGTTCTAAAGTAGTTGATGTTGATGTGTGCAGCTCTTGGCAGAGGTCAGCATGTTTTATTTACGGCACTTGAGCAAAATTTGCTTTGAGTCTGCAGTTTCCATTATAAACTGTATTTTTAGCATGCAAAAAAATGAACGTTTTTTAGATTTCATAAGAGTCATTTTTTCATGAGAAGGTCACATAAATTACTTACTTACTTACATAATCACCATAAAGTGAAGGTGCCAAGAGTTGATGTTTTTCAATTTTCTGAATGTTTTGTCAAAAAAGGATGAAGATAATAAACTATTTTCTGAACTCCTGAGTGAGTAATGGCTGTTTTTAGGTATGACATTGGGCCATGTTTCTGTGTCACTGCCATCATAAGTATACTTATTTATTTAGTTATTTTCCTTTCTGACATAAGAGCGTTCTTTTCAGCTGACAATACAAAAGCTGCTTCTGAGTCAGTCAATCGATGAAACAAAAACAGGAAAATAGGAAAAGGACTTGGGTATCAGTAAAGCCTTGTTACATACTAGTTACATTCTTATAAAATTAATTCAGAATCAGAATTAGAATCAGGTAAATGTTTGTTTCCCGTGTTAAAAAAAAGTGTTTTTTGTTGTTTTTGTTGTTATCCATTATAAAATCCAAATAATTAAATACGTTTAAATAGATAAAAAATAAATCATGTCTATACTCTCATGCCTGCTCCATCATTCACCTTTTCTCCAATGGGGGTGGGAGTCTATCCCAGCTGCCAAGGGCGAAAGGGACGGAAATTCCCTGGACGGATCACCAGTCTATCACACTCGACCCACCACCTCTCTCGTCATTTAAACTCAGTATGTTTTGAACTATGGGAGGAAACCAGAGTGCCGTGCAACTACGAAGGGCGAAGGTTCCTCATTGCATCGCACAAATAACGCAGTCAAACGTCGATGCAGTAGACATTTAGCGCCATCTACTGACTGTTAATACCATCTGGGTTGTAAAGAAGAAGTTGTTTACTCGCTGAAATGGCCGGGTATAAAAAATAATTTGAAAGAACTATATCTTTTATAGTTATAATAATACAAGTTTGGATTATATAATATAGTTTGGATTGTAAAATGAGAGATTGCACAGTACTTTTTAATTCAGTACAGCGATTATGAGATTTGTACATTTATCTGGTAATATAACTAGAAATTCATAATCCCTCTTCAGATCTTTGGGAAATTAGATAATTTCAAATAAGAATGTTTTCAACCCAAACAAGAATATATATATATATATATATATATATATATATATGTATTTTAAAAAACGAAATGGTTAATATTTTTGCAGCTCTCCCACAATTTATCTCCTTTTAAATTATTTATTAAGTGACTTCTGAGGAATGTGATTCATATCTTCCATTTTCCAGAAAGTTCCTGTCTTTAGTCCTACAACATTTATATTTAATTGTTGTTTTTGTTATAGACTATTTTACTGTGTTGGATGGTGTTGTTAATAAATGCATTCATTATTCAATTAATTGTTGTAAGTGTTTTTCAATCCATTCTTGAAATACACAACCAATTATTTTCGTGGCAATTTTGATTATATTATTGTTTATACAAAACATTAGTCTATTCATTCCTGAATCATCATGAACAATTTAAAACATTCTACTATCCAATTTTACACAAGATATTTAAGATATTATATTAAAATAAATGATTAGTTAAAGGTTTAGGTATAGGTATTTGAGACAAAAACACACATTTGAGCAGTAGCAAAAAAACTTTATTAATTTAATGAAACATCAACTGGTAACTTCTGTAAAAACGTTTCCTTGTGGGTTCCAGTGGTGTCAAGATGGCAGCCATCCTTCAGTTATCACAGTACTGTACCTTCGATGTGGACAGCATCAGCACCGTGATAACTGAACCAGGGCTGCCTGACATATCTAGCAGACGCTCTCCTCTCCTGCCAGCAGGTACCTGTGAAAGATTCAAGAAAGTCCATCAGTGTGTGTGTGCTAAACTCACATCGTCGTGTCTTCTTCTTGTGGTCATCCACACTCGCAACACACTACATTATTAACAAGTTCACAACTAAGTTAAGGCCTTTTGACTAAAGGCGCGCTCCTTGATTACACCATCAGCTCATGTCACGTGTCACTTCCTGACCCACTATCTTGTGTCACAATGTCATGTGACTTCCTTTACGACCAGGGATGTTTCAACTGTTTTTCTAATTTTTTTTTAAATAATAACATACCCTGCGCAGGGTTCTATGCACAAATCAAACAAGTTCAAACAATGAAATTAATCTTGTGTGTATCTTTATAGGAAAAATAAAACGAACATTTTACATAAATTACTAAATCTAATAAATACAAACTTTTAGTTGAGGTAAAATGAGACTAAATAAATCAGATTCAATGTTCAGACTTGATGGTTTGTATGAAAAAATATATTTTAATAACATCTTTAATGACAAAACATGAATAAATAATACCTCAAACAAGCTTTGTAAAAGATAAGAACTTACGTTGAAAAAATAAAGGTGAAAATAATGTGATCGGAATAATAAAAACCTATTACAAACTTGTATCAACTTTTATTACAGTAACACTAACTGTGAATGTACCAACATTGTACAAAAATACCTATTAAATACTTGTTTTTACAAACTTTTAAAAAAGGAATAGAAATACCAAGAGAAATAATAATAAAAACATACTTGATACAAATTAAAATGTTAACAATTTTAACATTTATAAACATAAAACATTTTGAAATAGAATAGCATTTAGATGAAGGCACTGTTTGAACTTAAAAAAGAAAACAAATAAATCGTATCGTTACATTTTATATTACGTTTATCTAGTATGAAATAACATTTGAAACGACTTTAATCTCTTAATAAAATAAATGTTATCTTTGCGCGGCCCTTCTACTCTTTCGTATTATATAATAATAACATAATATAATATAATTATCTTCGAATATTAGAATCAAATAATAATCAAAATGAAATCGTTCGTCGCGCTTCAGTCCGACTGGAAAACACGCCTTTACCCCGACCCGCCACCAGGCTGCGTGACGTCACACTTGTTATGGTTCTTCTCCGGGGCGCTGACGTCACGGCTCCTCCTCCCGGGCCCGCCCTCTGCACTTCATGTAAACAACTCCATTAACCCTCTGCTGCACACCGTTGCCAAGAAAAACAAGCTCATGCCAGACGTGGAAGTGAAGCGAAAACGTTGCACTAAGTTGACGACCATTGTTGGTCACGTGCAAACATGTTTTTAGTGTTAAAATAATAATATAAAAGCGGTGTAAACAAGGAGAAAACTCCCTCGACTGTCGCTTATATTTATAAAAAATCTTGACATGACAATTCGTGTTTGTTTCATTAAACCACACGACTTATCATTTTCAATTTAAACACATTTAAAAGAGTGTATCTTGTGCAGCGTTGACGCCCAGCATTGCACTCACACACACACCCCTTTCCTTCAAAACAAGCCGCATGCCTCGAACAATCCCGTGTCAAACCTTGTTTTTCACTTCAAACCAACACGCATGAGTTCGGATCACAAACACTCGCCACACTTACCTGCGTTTTCCTTCCGTGTTTCCACGGATTTCTGTCATGACGCAGCAACAGCAACACCGCGCAACGTGATTGTCGCCATTTTTGCTTGTTATTGGATTCTTCAGCAGCCATGTGACTGAGCAGAGACGAGTGTCAGGAGGAACGAGCGCCCGAGACGTGAAGCAGTCCATGGGTTGTTAAGGCTAATGAAGGTTAATCTTTTTTCCCGAGTTGTTTGTCTGCTGGATTAAGTCTGCTTTCTTTTCTCCACTGACCGAGCTCCTGTTTGACAGCTCCGGGTCGCTGCCGCCGCCGTATGGCTCGCAACAAGTACTCGCACTGTTTACCCCCGAATCTTACCGACACTTTACTTCCTGCTTCCACTAAGAATATTTATAATAAAAACGTAATAGATATACACACATGAAAAAAAATAGTTGAGCCATCAAATTCATGCAAAAAAAAAGTAAATTGAGAGTATGGCACTTACTTAAGTCAACATTATATTTGATTTCTAAAAACTCTACCTGCTTCTATCATAGTTGCCCCTTAATAATTCTAACATGCTTACAATAATTTAAAGCTTTTTTTCTTAATTAACTGAAATCCTCCTTAATCTTTTAAACAATCTTATGGATTTAACTATTGATTATTTGTAGATGTAATGTTCATGTTGATATTGTCCCCTAAAAAGTTGTCAGTGTTTTGAAAAAAATGTTTAAAAAAGCTTTTAAATGTCAATAGTTATACAGAGATACTTCCGTTTACAGTACAAAAAAATCTGTTGGAAGTGAGGAATTCCAAATAAGGAGATTGAGCCTTCAAGAATAAATAATAGACGCAAGATTTTCCACAGGCTGGCGTTAGCTCGTTATTCGGCCCACCTAGTTATGACACCTCTTCATACTTCTTTTTTTTTGCTGGACATCCCCTGTGTCTTGGACTTTGCTATTCCTGGTAGCTATAAGATAATTCTGTGGCAGGACTTAAATTGTTTCATGCCCTCATAATTATAAAATGCATACATTCTTTTTCCTTGTTTTTTCATGTTCTTAATTAAATGAAATCCTAATTAATCTATTAATCATTGATAATAAATCTGCAGATTAAGAATATAAAATGACTGGTGTACTGGCTAACCAAAATATCAATGATATCATAACAGCTTTTATAGTCATTTTCTTTGAAGCGATTCGTTAGGTAAGTAAGTAAATACTCCTCCATCTGGTAACCTTATTTTTATTATATATGCCTGTTTAAAAAGTGTACTTTTGTATGTATTCAATGTTTGGGGTGCATATTTTTCATGATTTATTATTTGCAGATTAAGTAGATTAATGTTCATGTTTATATGGTTACTAAAATGTTTTCAGAGTTTAAGATAAGATCGATTCCAACAATTATACAGAGACTTCTATTACCAGTATGCATAATGTTAAGGTAAGGTATTTGCTTGGTGAGTGTTGGAAAAAGGAGGACAAACACAGAGATAATTAAGATTTATTGAGCCATTGGATTTTCTGTAGACTGGCGTCAGCTCGTGATCAAGTCCTGCCTGGCAATTCCAGAAACCTCCTTATAGGTCTTGTTTGCTAGACATTCTGCGTATCTTGGACTTTGCTAATCCTGGAAGTTAGTTTGTTAGCGTTTTCTGTTACTCTGTATTTTGGTTAATTTTTATTCTCTTAGTTTTCCTCCTCAGAATCCCCCTGTTGAAAGTGATAGTTCACCCACAATTCAAATTTCGCTCATTTTCTACCCACCCTCACGTCAACCTAGGGTTAGAGAGTAGACACTGGGAGCTCGGACAACATTGACCGTTATATGAACATACATTCCTGCATGTAACATGTAAAAATTAACAGATTACTCTGAAAATAATCCCAACCCTTAGTAGTCATGAGCGTGAGTAGAAAATGAGTGAAGTTTGAATTTTGGGTGAACTACTACTTTAAGTTTGTTTGGAATTCTTGAGAAAGGATCGTTTGACCTGTGGGTAGAGACATTTGTATACTTGGTCGCCATCTGGTGGACGTTTTGAGGCACTGTTCTTTTTTCCACCGTTCTTCATTGTAATATCTTCTCTGTATCCTTATTGTCATCCGCTACTGGTTCTCCTTGTTTAGTGATTCATGAAAAAAATATTTTGTTTCGAATTAAGTGATCAAATCTTTTATGAGACTTAATTAAACTATTTAGCCAACACAGGAGAATATCATTTTGTGCAAATAATATATTGAATTTACAATTGTATATATTTTTATTTTTAATTTAGTAACTGTAAGGTGTGTTCCGATGAACCAAATCTTCCCGGGGTATCGATACGTGGTGGTGGTAAAGAAGGACACAGGAATTAGTTTAAGAGAAAAGAACAAACTGCCATGATCAGGGGCCCTGAGAAAGAGATCTATGGCGGCGACGTCTTCAAGTGCTAAGGGCCAAATTTATCTTATCACCTGCCTTATGCAGACCTCGTCCTTGAGCAGAGACTTGCTGTCTCCATCAAAAGATTGTTTCGTTCCCTACATTGACGTGACCTAGATGAAAGCCGAGCACATATCAGGGTGTTATTAAAACACATAAATCTACTGCAATATGAAACATAACCTGTTCATCAAGTGCTTCTTTGAAACGTCCAGATGATGAATGTCCCTACATAGTATTTCGTTTCAAATCTTTATAGGATTTAAAAAATATATCCCTGGTACTGCTTAGGTATATTCATAATGTCGTGTTCCTGGCGCACGAGTTGCAACCTCATCCCATCTCATCCATAAGTGATGGAACTACAGTTCCGCGTCACTGCTCGTGCGCCAGGACTACAGCCTCCAGACTTCCTTCGCTTCTTTGGCGAAAACGCTCGTCCGCATATTTCCTGGATGATGTGCGCAGAGAGAGAAAAAAAGGGCGTTGTGGAGACTCCCGCATTCATTCGCTGTCACACACAAGAAGTGCTCAGGAGAGAAGAAGAGAAGGAGGAAAAGGGGGCGTTTCGTTTATCATCAGACTGGATCCGCGCGCACGGAGACGCACCGCGAGAGATAAACATTGACTTTGCAGACTCGCCAAACGTTTTTTTTTTCTTTCTAACAAACCCCATGATTTGGCTGAAGTAGGGTTTGATTCTCTGTATCCTCGCAGACGTCAGGAGTGCCGCGACATGGATAAGTTGTTCCGAGCCGCGATCATGGGTCCTCCGGGGTCCGGAAAAGGAACCATATCCAAGAGGATCGCAGAAAGTTTTGGGCTCCAGTATCTGTCCAGCGGGCACTTTCTGCGGGAGAGCATCGCAGCGAAGGCAGGTAAGGATGCAGATCTTCGACGGGGCTGCAGGGACAGAGAGACAGAGAGAGAGAGACGCCATGTTCACTGAAATTTGAGATCTTTAAACGATCATCCGGTGAAACTTCATCTCCAAATACGGTGTGTCCACCTCCGGTTTAAAGAAGGTTAGGCGTGAAGCTTTGAAGAGACTCTTTCAAAAAAAGAGTTTCAGTTGTGAATGTGGTTTGAAAAAAACTGTTTATTCTGGAGTCACACTGATCTTGTTCTAATTCGTCATGACAATGAACATGAATGTGCTATTGTTGTTACCCAACGCCTGGAACCACCTTTGACAGATGGAAATATTTGGCATCAGATGTTTAGAAAAACAACAACAATAACTGTTTACAAATTAACGATTGCTTCAAGTCTAAATAAAACCATTCAGATAATCAGGTAATAGTAGTAAATCAAAAGAGAGATGTAATCTTTCCAAGTCCCTGGGTCTGCCCGGGGCCTCCCACCAGTTGATAAACTCATGAAAAAAACACCCTGACAAGATGCCCTCATCCGGCTCCTCCTGGAAAACACTTTCCTCTCAACAAGTGTGCTGCCAATTTATTTAAAAAACCTGTTTTGACAGGTTTTATCTCCATCAGCATACGCAGTTGATCATTGGAGTCGATCCAAGAAGTAAATCCAGAACTTCCTCAGTAATCTGGTTAACGCAATGATTGACAACCAGGGTTTGATGAGCTCAAGGTCAGATTAATGATTGACTGAATTATCTGTGTTTATTTATTTTAAAAGCTAATTTTAAGCCTTTAACAACCAAGACACAACTAGGAAAATCAGAAGCAACATGACAATATCAAACCAGCAAAACAGACGTTTGTGTCCGGACACCTTGTTGTTGAAATGGGAGGAGGTCCTGGGACAGACCAAGGACACTCGGGAGAGATCATGTGTTTGCATCAACTTGGAAGAGCTGCAGGTTGGAGGATCCTGTAAGGTAGGACAGTTACAGATTGAAACAACTTACTAACAAAAGACTAAGTAATGTTTGACCACAAGCTGTGAATCAATGAGTTATTGAGAGCCTGGCCTGCAAACATCAGGGGTCCTCAGGGGCCATATTATAAACTGGAACTGTTGCCAACAAGTCACAGGAAATAATAAATGAAGCAAAAGAGAATTAATAATAACAAGGTAGGAAAAGTAAAATCAATAAATACACTGAGGTAAAAGGGAAAACAAAATGGAATTATACAATGAAAAAATAAATAAACTTATGCATTATTTAGTATGTTGCTCAACTAGAGGAGTTCAAGTATCTCAGGTTCTTGTTCACGAGTGAGGGAAGTTATATTTTGAATAATATTAGTTTGTTGGCTATCAGAAACATTTACAGTTTTTCTTCAGTAGAGCAGCGTAAATAAAGTCTGAGGGCTACATGTTTGTCCAGGTCTTTATTAAATACTCTAAACTCGAAAATATTGAGTAGATATTCAAGCACCCTGAGGTTGTTTATTGGATGAACCGACTTTCTAAAAACAGGGTGTGATCACCGATCAAAATAATCATGTGCTGAGTCACTCTGAGCCTGGACAATGTTGCATGTGAGTCATGTGACGGATGCACGCGTGTCTGAAGACAGGAGCTGGGACACTGTCCAGAATGTCTGTTATCTTTGTTACATAACTTTATTTGTCATGTTTCCATGGAAGTATATCGGTGCTATCAGAACAAATTTAAATTGAAAATGTTTTTGTTTTTTTTATAATTTAATCACCCGAGAAAAAACGTTCCTGTATTGAATTTGTTTTCAATAAAGACTAAAATTCAATCCAAATATCTGACCATTTTCTAAATGAATTAACCATAATATAACCATAATATATATATGTATATTAAAAAAAGCTTGACAATATTTTAGAAAATATTTTATATTGAATTTAAAAGGCTATGAGTTTCAAAATATTGGTATTTGAGTAAAAAGCCATTTTTGTTGGTACAATTATAAAAACATTGAAGGTTGAATTAAAAAGGCTTAAATAAGGATACTTAACACAATGTGTAAAAAAAACCCTTGTCATTATTATACAAAAATCTTGATCGTGAATTTTAAAGGCTAAGAATAAAACTTATATAAAAAGATTAAACTTTTCAATATAAAATGAATTTAAGTATTAAATAAAACAAATGCAATCTTTCAGTCTAGAAACATTGAATTATATATATATATTTTTTTTAATAATTTCAATTGAGAAAAAAAAGTTTTCATTATGTCTTACAGTAAAATTAAACCATTCAATATTATAAGGGCATTTCATCTTATCTCCCAACACACGATCCACGTTTGTTTCAGAGGCGGGCCTGCAGGTGAAGACCTACGTAGACCGAGGAATGCTGGTTCCAGATGCCGTGATGACCCGGCTGATGCTGCCCAGACTGCAGGAGCTGAGGGGCCACAGTTGGCTCCTGGACGGTGAGAGATTTGTTTTTGTTTTACTGCAGCTCACATTGTGTTAATGTTCACTCGTGTGCAGCACGCCAGAGAAGCCGATTGGCCGACCCAGATTCCACCCCCCAAATTGTAGCGTTGCTCGTGATAGAGGCACATCTGCAGCCAACATCTGTTAGTACTTCAGGGCGAGGGCTGGACACAGTAACTGCAGCTCAGCATGGGAGAGTTGAAGAAACTTCTACTGTCTTTGTTATCACTTTAAAACCACCACTACTACTGCTTTTACTAGTACTCTTGGTCAGAACCACCACTACTATTACAACCAAAAATACTATTTGTGTTGTCTGTACTAACGCCAACACTCTTATCCACCTAATCCGGTTTCCCTGCTATTCCAGGCCACGTCTTGTTGAGACTCATACCAGATTTACTTCTTCTGACTCATTGAATCACATTTTCAGCTGCTGCTGCTAACATCGTTGATGAGATTTCCTGCCATTCCTCTACACCTCTGTTAGGTTTTTGCTTCCACATGATATTCTGTTAATAAACACATAACTACTTAATACTACTACTTACTACTTGATACAACTTTGATCTCTACCAGCTGGTAAATGAAGCAGTGTTTGGTGTTGACTCTGTGTGCGTTCTCTCATTGGTTGTAATACATTCTATGAGTCACACAGCAAATACACTAGACTGTACCACCACAAGATTTGTTGAGTTCAAGCTCTAGTACTGCTAATATTACTACAACTAATTATTGCTTCACCAACAACAATTGTTTAATTTATTGTAGTACTTCACCTACTGTTGCTACTAATACTTATACTGTACAGTGTATACATGTAGCTTTTTCCACCACTAAAACTACTGCCACTGTTACTAAAAATGTTGCTACAATCACAATTACTATCACCAGCGTTTTCACTACTACTACTTTAAGCAATTTTGCTACCATGCTACTACTATTAATAAATCCATTTACATTACGAATACTACTATTATTACTACTAAATCCAGTTCAACTACTATCACTTCTACTACATGCTACTATTATTACCGATACTTAATACTATTATATTTCTACAATGAATACTAATATGATTATAGCTTATACTATACTACTGTTATTAATAATGTTGCCACAACCACTGCCTCTAGTCTTGTTACTAATACTACTACCATGTTACTATTACTGCTATTATCATTATCACTTACTTTACTACTACATCAGCAGTTATTGATGCTAATATTACTAAAACTAATATAATAACCTGAATGGTTACTATTGCAATAGCAAAAATCAATTATTAGCAATACTAATTCTACTAATACTGCATGCTTATAATACTGCTAGAAACAATACTACTGTTATACTACGACTATAACTAGTTTTGTCAAAGTAGCAATGTAACAATATTACTAATAACAGTTATACTAATAACACTATAACTGCTATTACCAATTCGACGACGACGATCATTACACTATTGCTTGTACTATAACATGCACTTTTACTACAACCACTGTTATTAGTACTTGTTATTAACCTTAACTATTACTAATAATATTACTTGCATGTTGACTAGTGTTCCCAGCATTTCACATTACAAACACTAGTATATAAAAATAAATCTGTGTGTAAATAACAAAATTCTGAATAACATTTTTATATTTACTTTTACTGTGACGACCATAATAACTATTGCAAAAACTGTAATTATACAATTATGATTCATCAGATACACAACTGCTGTGTATCTTCTTTTGTGTTCATGCTGCTGTTAGTAAAGCAAACCATCCAGTAATGCTTGAATCCAGGAGGTAGTTACAGTATGTAATGAAGGTGTTATTACACAGGAAACAACCGTCTGATGGCAGGCGAGAGTTCAGGTCGGGTCAGAGGCAGCTAGTGGTGAGCGAGGAGTAGTTGAGGGTTAAAGATTGACGAGGAGTGAAGGTCATACGTCGATGACAGCGATTGGGGTAACACCAGTTTAAACTTCGAAACATAGTCGGTAAACAAATCCTGCTCAAGGGCGACAGATTTCAAGTTTAGACGGACAAACACGATGTTTGCTGCCTCCTTCGCCACGTTAAACATTCTTATCTCGTGAATCACCCGCCTCTTGCCCTAAATAGCTGGGATTGAGGAATCAGAGAAAGAAAAGGGATACATTCCGTTTTTTAAAACGTGTTTGTTTGCTCACAGCTCACACACTTGTGTGTCGCTTACAGACAGAAATTCCTCCTGAGCTCCGCCAGAAAACACGTCGCTCTGAGAGAAATAAAACGAGGTTCACAGGAATCGTTTCCGTGGTGACGCAATTCTATTATTTAAGAAATCACACGCCAGATTTTCCATGTTCAGCTTTAAAAAAGGAGAAGTAGTAAACTTCCTGGCAAGTGTGGAAAAGGAAGAAGATGTTTTCCTGTTGATTAAGAAACTGAATACTCAGCAACAGACTAAATACAATAGATATTTACTACAGTTATTACTACATTATCATAATCATCATGTACACTTCTTATCTCACAGGGAGGTTTTAGGGGCAATTCTATCAGGTCAAAGTAAAAGGGGACAAGAAGACCCTCATGAAAATAGAGACATGTCCAATTTTGAAGGGATATAAAGCATATGTGTTACATTCTTTTCAATTCCAGAATTTCAGCGTCTCTTCTGTCCTGTTTTTTGGGGATATTTCTCTTCCGGGCCTGGTATTTCTGCTAGTAAAATTGGAATTGTATTACGTTTTTTTAACAAAACAATTTTATTTGAAGTAATCATTTTACTACATACTCATTTGTGATACTTTTTCAGTGCAGCTGAGTACTACTATTAGTAGAACTACTGCTGTAGCCACTGCTACAAGAACTGCTAACATTGAATACAGCGACAAGGCACACAAAATATACAAATAAATGGGAGTACATTTAAGTAGAATTTGTTTGCTAATTATTTCGGGGGTGGGAGGGACTCAAAGTACATCCTCATCATCAAGAGAAGTCAGTTGTGTGGAGGAGGCCCCGGGGCGGACCCAGAACAGCTATCACAACCACTACCTCTAGTCTTGTTACTAATACTAGTACTTCTACCATTTCCACTGTTATTATTACTGCTATTATCATTATCACTTACTTTATATATATACCATCTGAACGGTTACTATTGCAATAACAAAAATCTATTATTAGCAATACTACTACTGCTAATACTGCATACTTATAATACTGCTTGAGACAATTTGCTGTTATACTATGACTTTAACTAGTTTTGTCAAAGTAGCAATGTAACAATGTTACTAGTAACAGTAGAACTAATAACATTATAGTATCTATTACCTTGTTACTATAACTGCTATTATCAATTCAACTACAAAAAGAATCATCAAATCAGTCTGTAAATAACAAGATTATTTTCTAAAAATGTCCATGATAAATAAATGTGAGTCAGCTCTCTGAAGACGAACACAGATGGACTGTTCTCTGTCTGCAGGGTTTCCTCGGACGCTCTCGCAGGCTCAGGCCCTGAACAGCCTGTACCAGATGGACCTGGTCATCAGCCTCAACATTCCCTTCGAGACCCTGAAGGATCGGCTGAGCGATCGCTGGATCGATCCGAACAGCGGGCGAGTCTACAACATGGGCTTCAACCCGCCTCGGGTGAAGGTACGATAACCAGCGATGATGTCATCGGCGGGAGCCAAACATGATTGAATCGAGTATGAGGTTGAACTTTGAAATTCTTCCTGCTGCTTATTTAACTGCTTTGGTTTTTGTTGCCAGCGTGGGCTGAAGCTCGTGGTTAAATAAACACCAGTGAAGGACAACATCGCTCGTTGCTCCTGGGCCTCGGAATAAAAAACATTTTTAATTAGAACAGAGAAGCAGAATGAGTGCACGAATAGAGCATTCGTGCAAAACAAATAGACTCAAGGACTCATTCATTCCTCGGGCTATTAAATTGTACTATGTATCCTTTGTCTTTGTTATTTTTCTTTGATCTATGTTCTTTATCTTTATCTTTACACTTAGACTGTGTCATCTTGTTCTTTCTCTTTCTGTTCTTGTTCTTATTTTATTTTTAATTATTTTTTATGAAAAACTGCTGTATTTTCTGTGGCTATTGAAAAAAAACTATTTTTAAAGATCAATAAAGTTTTATCAATCAATCTATTAGTTTTAAGAGGGATCCATAGTTTTGCTCTACTAAAAAGAAAAGGAAACTACAAACTCTTTATTTTAGCAAATACTAATTTTTTCAGCATCGAAATCACAATTTTAATTTGAGAAATCACAACGTTTTGCCTTCTATTAAATATTTCAATGTACAAATAAAATTAACAGTTGAACACATTAAATGTCAAAGTATTACATGTATTTAAAAAATAATTGTCCATTGAAGTGCGAAAATTCAGTATTAGAAATTAATATTATAAGTATCTTAAAGAAAATCCCAGGAAATCAAATTGGGATTTTTTTTATTGCATAATGGTTCAGAAAAATAGCATGAATCACATACAAACAAGCAATAATTATGGCTCTTAAACTTCTGGAAAAGTGCTCTACAAATATAAAGGACTTACTTACTATTATACAACCTAATTAATTGAATGTTTATCATGTAAAATACCAAGTTCAGCTGAAACAAATAAGTTAAACAAATATAAAATAATTATAATAAAAAATACACACAACAGTAAACATTCTTCTGAGAAAAGTAAAAACAATCTTTCTACCTGTGATAACTTATTTTGGATATGTTGTTTTACCCGATTACAATGCCGTAGGATGAGAGCAGGAAACATCAGGAGAATTGTGATTTTTTTCTCTCTGAAATATCATACGGTATTTGTGGTCATACAGGGGAAGGATGATGTCACCGGAGAACCGCTGATTCAGCACGACGACGACAAGCCGGAAGCTCTGATGGCCAGACTGAGACACTACAAGGACGTGGCCAAACCCGTCATCGACCTGTACAAGTCAGTACTTTACACCTCAACTTTAAAAACCACCAGCTTTTTTAAGGTGTTGGTTAAAAATTTTGCGACATCTAGTTGTGTGTCTGCGGATGAAAGTTACGTTGATCATGCTTGACCTCGCATCACCATCTGAATCTTTTCTTTCAAAGCAACTAGCCGTTACATTATGACCATCCGTCTTCTATGGTCTCTAGCTCCTTTGATTCAAACCTTTGAAGGTCTTCATTAAACTGTAAAGTGTCTTGAGATAAATGTTTTATGATTTGACACAAAATAAATTGAAATAATCTTATCGAAAGCAATAAAAACAGAGATGCAATAAAACAACAACATTACTCCCAGTGAGATCTCCCTATCACTTTTTTGTTTCTATTTTATTTCTTAACTTACGGTATTATTTTTTATTTAATTTGATTAAAATAGCCTTTATTGATAGTATTCTAGTGTGTCTCTATAGGGCTTGAGAGAGATTTATGAGTTAAAAAACATTTATTTCCAGTCTACTCTTTAATGAATTTTACATTAGCATGGTGGTTAAAGCAATGACAAATTAAAAAAAAACTTTCTGTTTGTACTGATAAATGAAAACTTGTTTTAAATATAAAGGTTAAATAAAGTTATTTAATAAAATATTTATATAAAGTTATTTATTGTATATTATAAATATAATTTATTTGGATCATGAAGCAATAATGCATTTTATTACTGAATAACTTGTTGAAATGAGCTTCAATGATTTGAAATGGGATAACTGGTTTTGTATATCCTCGCAGCACTGTTATCAGTGAGCAGAGAAGCATATGGAGCACAAATGCTCCTTCCCAGGTGCAAAACAAATAGACTCAGGGACCCATTCATTCCTCGGGCTATTAGATTGTAGAATTCTGAGTTCGGAGGCAGGAGTGGAGTAAAAGTATCTGGATGTTCTGTTCTATTTTAATCTTTGTATCCTTTGTCTTTGTTATTTTTCTTTGATCTATGTTCTTTATCTTTATCTTTAGACTTAGATGGTCTATAATAATAATCATCTTGTTCTTTCTCTTTATTTCTCTTTGTTCTTGTTCTTATTTTATTTTGATAATTTTTTATGAAAAATTGCTGTTTTTGCTGTGGATATTTTGGAAAAAAAACAATTTCCTGAAGGAGACCTCCTGAGGGATTAATAAAGTTCTACCTAACCTAACCTAACCTAACCTAAAACTGTTGTTTCTCTGCAGGTCACAAGGAATCCTGCACTCGTTCTCGGGCACCGAGACCGACCGCATCTGGCCGTACATCAACTCTCTGCTCAGCACCAAGATGCACACGCAGCCGGCGGACGTTCGCCAGCCCTGACTCCCCGGTCGCTGCATTAGTGCGACCTTGAAGGGACAATGGTAAAGATGTACATACGAGTCTGAGGAGATCAAAATTAGTGGCTGTTGTTTACATGTTTTTTAGATCTGAAAATGTCGGCGAAACAATAACACAAAATCTTCAATATCACGCAATATTTAGTCTCATTTATGCAGCAGCGGTGAAACTGACTTCTTTAGCATTTCTAACGTGACTTCGCGGGAACGCTTCATGGTGCTGGTGCTTCTTTGAGGTGTGGTTCGCTGGATACAAAAGTGTGTGAAGACACTATACTTACATTTAAAACCCCTGAATGTTACTGTTTTTATAACAGATATTTTGAAGTAATTATCTTTTATTTAAAACTAAAAGACAAAAAAGGTTAATACAATTTTAACTTGGAAAATTGATAATTAAGTATTTTTACACGTTTCCCCAAACCATTTAGTTTTAATACATAGAATAAACAAATAAAAGAAAAATGTTTCTGATATTTTCCACATTACAAATGTGCCTTTAAAATGCTCTTTCTTAAAAATAGAACATTAAGTTAAGTACAGAAGGAGGAAAACAACATTTATTAAAATAAGGTAACGTTTTTTATTAAAGTACAGGACAATCCATGAGAACCAAAAACAACACTTCAGAGGTTCATAGAAAGGGAGATAAAAGAAGAGGAGAGAGAGACAGAGAGAGAGAGAGAGAGAGAGAGAGAGAGAGAGAGAGAGAGAGAGCCAGAGAGAGGGAGGGATAGGAAACAAGGACCGGACTAGAAAGATAAGGGATTTAAAATTAATAGTATTATCTCCATGAAATGTATTTCTGATATATTCATATATTATACATCAATTTAAAAAAAATCAATATATACTGTAAGTTAGGTGCACCGTATTTTCCGGACAAAAGGCGCACTTTAAAACATTTAATTATCTAAAAAGAAAGACATGTGTGCCTTATAATCAGGTGCACTTTATATGTTAAAAAAAGTTTGAAAATAAACCCTTTATTGATAGTGCGGCTTCATAAAAGCGGCTTCATCAATATAGTGCGGAAAATACGGTAATTTAATAAGTGATTCAGCCAAACTCAATGTCTAATTACAATAATAATAACATTCCAAGACCAAAGCTGACAAAGAAGTGGTTACTTTTAAAATGTGTCAAACATTTGTGGAATCATTTCTACTTGTATATCAACAGTGCTGTAAATAATGTATCAAACACGAGTCGTAGAAAGATGTAACCACACTTCTCGTCTCCATGTATATGCACGAACTCTGTTTAGTGCCTTCACTGTTACCTTGAGACGTTCTGTTGTTCAAGTCTTCCTGCCACTCGAGTGTTTTTATGTTTGTGAGAGTCGAGGAATGATCGGCGTGTTGGTGTTTGTGATCACGACTCTCGTCGACCGACAGCAGGTGAGACGCGGTCGTTCACCGGGTCACGGCAATAAGTGGAGATGAATGTGAGGAACAATCACCAAAGAGAAACTGAAAGTCTGTCAATAAAAATGTCAAATTTTCATCTTTGGTTTGTCCTCATTTCCAACTTAAAAAAATTAATAATTGTGTTGACACTTTTGTTTTCAATTTACAAGTTGTTATTAAAAATAAGATGGATTGTGTTGTGTAAAGTCATTTTGAGTATATCTGAAGTCTGCTAGGACTGTTCAGGATTGGGATGGAAATTTTGCTAAAATCATAATTCATCTAATTTGACCTACATTTCCTGTCTTCCTGTCAATCATAAAAGACATTTCCATCCCTATCAACAACCACAGAATATAAGATTAAAGGTAAAGAAAAGTCAGTAAAATAACTTTTGGTATTAGGATGTTAGGAATATTGTTATGTTTATATTGTTGCATAATCATGAAACTAATAAGAGAATTAATTCATGCATTCATTTTCTGTTCCGCTTAATCCTGTATGGGGGATGCAGGAAAGTATCCCAGTTTCTTTGGTTGAGAGGTGGGGGACACCCTGGACAGGACTCCAGTCTGACGCAGGACACACAACCGTCCACACACACACTCATACATAGGGACAGTTTCCCTAAATTCTCAATCAACTTCTGTATGTTTTTGGACTGTGGGAGGAAACCGGAGTGCCTGGAGTAAACCCATGCAACACAGGGAGAACATACCAACTCTTCTTTCCTACCCCAAGAGAATAAATGGCATAAAATAAAAGCATAACCTCATGATATAATTCGCAATTTAGTTACTAAGTATTCCAGTGTCTAAACCTTTTTTATCTTTTTCATGCAAGCCTATGTGCGAAGCTGAGTAATCTGAGAGAGACCGGTAGTGTAACTTAATAGAAGCTAGTTGAGGAGGCCCTGGTGCAGACCCAGGGTGAAATAGCCTGGTTTTCCATCAGAAAGGCTGCTGAAGGTTAGAAAGCAAAAAAAAACAAACCCAAACAGTATGGCTTCTGACCTCTCTTCTCGGGCCCCTCTGCATCCTTTCTCAAGCCCCTCATCTTTCAAGCCCCTGCGTCTCCTCTGAGGCCCCTGCTGCTGCAGTTATCCACCTCTACCTGTCAGGCCCCTACCAGAAAGTTAGATTTAAAAATGTAGGATGCCTCAAATAATGACAGACTGTTGGTTTTATCACACAGTGAATACTTATAACTACAAAAACACTATAGAATGTGGGTCTGGATGAATGATGACGAAAACATTCCACAACTTTTCTCTTTTTTATTCAAGTTTACCAAGAAATACTTTCCATCTGAAGTTATGGTTGGATTGCAGTAAGGTGTGACCACTGCTGTTGTGTCACCCTTATCCTGCTATACACCTTTGTGTACACAAGAATGCATATCAGGGCAATAAATCACTTAATCTTACCTTACCTTACCTTACCTTAATCACATATTCCCTGTCGACAAACAACCTGTCTGGTTCCCAATGGATGTAATGAGTCAATCTGATTTCATTAAAACAAAAATTCTCCTGTAGTTAATATATAATATAGATGGTTTAAATGTCATCAAAAGTGGACATATTTGAACTTTAATGGGGGTTTTCTGACCCCTTGCACGCCCGTTGACTTTGATTACTTTGTCAATGAATTTTTCGAGTGGTTTAGGAAGTTTATAATACAAGTAGCAAGTAAAACAAGTATTATTATCTTATAGAGCAATTAATATGTTTTTTTTAATACTACAATTACCTTCTAGATTTTTGTATTATTGATTGTTTATAAATCGTGACGTTTGTTTGCACACATTGATTTGTAAAAATATATCCGACATTAATACATGACTTTCACAAGTAATGTTGTTTTGTTCCTATAGATTCCTATTGACTCTACATCTGTTATTCGTCAAAATTGTCTTGTCCATGCATTATTATTTATGCATTATCGTGATTTTTGTTTTGCTTTTTTCAAGAATTAATAAACTAGTTACATGATTCGAATTATTATGACTTTTCTTTAAAATAAAATTTACTATCAAAAACCAAAACCACAACTACAATATACAGCTGATCTACTATAACAAATAACATTTTACATCAAATGTATTAGAACAAGTTGCATGAGTTATGAACCTATTTTTTATTTTTGTTTTATGTTTAATCCAAAATAAAAGTATACCCGATTACACACATAATATTCATCATGTAATTATATGAATTTGTTCATGTGTTTACTGAAAAATTGTATCATTATCACCTTTGACTTACTTCACACCTTCAAACAATAACATTAAATTCTTGTTATTATTAATGATAATAATAATGATAATAAGAGATAATAAGATAAAGAGTGTTAGTAATCTATCGTGACCTTGTTCACACACATGCTGTTCTGCACCTTTTCTGCCTTCATTCCATCATTCTTTCTCCTCCTCCCTCAGCAGACCTGACCCTCCTGAACAAACACAGCAACAGAGGAAGAAGAAGAGTTCTGGACCCTCCTTCTCTTTTCTAATCCTCGGGGTGTAAACAGAGCGTGAATAGAACCAGGGTGAGAACCAGGGTGGAGCCGCCAGGGATTATTCTTCTTCCAGCAGTGTTTGCTTCACAGGTGAAGGGCTGAACACCGAGAATGATCAATATTTGCTGCCGGGGAGTCAGATGACATTGACATCTGAATAAAGGCTTGTTTTTACTTATAATAGAAGTGTCTGGAATGATTTGCTTGTCTGGTTCAAACGGGGCAGACGATACTTGAATATGAAGCAACAGTGCAACCTTACAACGACATCTAGTGGTGGATATACATATTACAGACTTTTTTTAACTGCAGTCGGTGCGACAAAATTGTACAGGTAATATAACATGGTTATATATTCATTTGCACATAGGGTGAACAAAAATAAACGTAAATCACCTGCAAATATTTCAATGCAGATAAAGTGACAGCTCTAAATACAGTAGTTTTTCAAATACACGTATATAAGAAAGTTCAGAGTAGACTGTACTTTCTGAGGAGGCTCCTATCATTTAACATCTGCAAGAAGCTCCTCTGCATGTTCTACCAGTCTGTGGTGGCCAGTGTTCTATGCTGTGGTGTGTTGGGGTGGAAATGTGTCCAAGAGGAGTGGCAACAGGTTGGACAGGTTGATCAGGAGGGCTGGGTCTGTGGTTGAAGCTGGACTCACTGGTGACAGTTGCTGAGAGGAGATCATTGAACAAACTACTGTCCATCATGGATGATGACAGTCATCCTCTGAACACTGTCATCAGTGAGCAGAGAAGCAGATGGAGCACGAATGCTCCTCCCATGATGCGACATTAATAGACTCAGGGACTCATTCATTCCTCGGGCTATTAGACGTCTTAATTTTGAGTTTGGGGGCAGGAGTGAAAGTATCATGATGTTCTGTTCTATGTTAGTCTTTGTATCCTTTGTCTTTGTTATTTGTCTATGTTCTTTATTTTTATCTTTTTCTTTAGACTTAGTTTGTGTCATCTTGTACTTTCATTTTATAGAAATTTTTTTTTCTGTTCTTATTTTGTTTTTATTTTTTATGAATTATCGTCTGTATTGCTGTGTTCTAATTGGAAAAAGAATTTCCCAAAGGGCACCTCCTGAGGATCAATAGAGTTCTATCGATCTATATTAGCAGTACAAGTAACATTATTATATATAAAAAAAATGCTTTAATGTTTTTTCTGAAACTCGGATTAATAAACATACATAGAGAGCACAAAACTTAAATATCATTTTCAGATTTTATGGATTGAGTTAATGGACGGTTGAGGTTAGGACATCAAATGATAAAATCAAAAATTCAGAAAATAAAACATTATTCATGATATCATAATGATATATCCATTTCCTTATTATATTCACATTTCTATGTGTATTTACACACAATTACATCCATTAAATGCATTCATTTAGTTAGGTAGAACTTTATTGAAATTGTTTTTTTTTTCCCCAATTAGCCACAGCAATAAAGCAATTTTTCATAAAAAAATAAATAAAAATAAAATAAAATAAGAACAAGAACAAAGAGAAAGCAAGAGAAAGAACAAGATGATACAATCTCTCAAAGAAAAATAACAAATAACAAAGACAAAGGATAACAAAGATATTTAAACTTGATAGTTAATTTTTACATTAGTTAAATATTGCATTTTTTATATTTGTGTTAATGAACTTTTACATGTGTTTTTTGCATGCTATTTTCTGTTTAAATTGCTGCCATCCATCCATCCATCCATCCATTTATAGTCTATGTATAGCTATTTAAACATATTTCGATATGTATTTGCGTTTTCCTACTTACTTTGTCTATTTTTTTTTAATCGAATCTAATTCCGTAGAATACATTTCAAATTATATTTTCTTACTTTGTTGGCGTACGTACTTTAAAGAACCATGACGTCACCCTCGTCTACTTAATCCCCGGTGAAAATCCAGCCCGTGTTTTGCTGTCGGTTCGACGCACCGAGGACGTCGCGCTGAAAGTGCAGATTTATAAATATCGCGGCTGCTTCTGTTGACTGGAAGAGCGCCCGACACATGACATACAGATCTAACATCTCTGCGCCGCCGTTATTCATGTCCTCTCGCATGTCCGTCAGGTGTCAACATGTCACGACAATATAAGGGTCTCGAGCTTCATTTTATAAATCTGTGATTCATATTATTTATTGCTCGTTCGGTGGGCATTTATCGCGACGACCCCCTTTGAAAGACACACCAAAGGTCAGGGTGTGGGTGAGAGCAGCGCATCCCCGGACACGACAGCAGACGGGCAGGAGGAGGAGGAGGATGCTCCTGAACGCACCACTGAAAGGTAGTGTTTCTAACATCTGTTCTCTTGTGTCTCCATCGACGAGGCGGACGTTACATAATGTGACCAGCATCTCCGCTCGCATCTGTTTCCGGTGAAATATTCAGTCATTCTATCTATGACATCATCGATGTGCATCATTTGACCTTTGTTCAACAACGTCTTTTTATTACCTTCTGATGCTCAGGAAATTGAGATTTCTAAAAGGGATATAATGATGTGATTTATTCAGAGACGCAATCGATGATAATAACATTATTTTTTAAATTATTTTTTATTCATCCGTCGCTTCAACACTAAGACAGAAGTGGTTTATATGTCCTGACATCGAGAATATTTGATCAAAGTCATCATCTTTCATCGTCTAGAACAGGATGTGTTCGGTGAGGACGACGCTGTGATTGGTCCACTGGCCGCGTCGTACGTCACATGATGGCGTCACGTGACGGGCTTAATGCAGCTCAGTGTGGTTTCGTGTTGTGATCCGTCGCACGTCTCTGAGCGAGGAGTCGTTTATCTGGGGGTTTTGAGATCAGCAGCGAAGAATTGATCCGGCCGTATCATTATGACCACCAGTCATTCTAACAGGGATTTCCCAGGTCTACAGCATCTATTAACAACAGTATGACATTCAATAGTGATGTATCACACAAATTCTTGCATCCACCGAAAGTGCAAAATTAAAAAAGGTTTTTTTTTATATGCTTTTTTGAAATGTAGCTCAAACAGAGTGTAATTGTAAGTAAGTAAGTAAGTAAGTAAGTAAGTAAGTAGTATTTATTTATATAGTGCTTTTCGAGACCAGGGTCACAAAGCGCTTAGACAATCAAAACAATACTCAAAAAAGTATATACTTTAAAGATCAAGATAATACTGAGAACAACACAGGAGTTTAAGAAATTCAAGGAAAAGCCTGAACAAATAGAAACGTCTTAATGTGTTTCTTAAAGGAGTCAGTAGACTCCATCAAGCGCAAAGAGAGAGGAAGATCGTTCCAAAGCTTAGGAGCAACAGCCTGAAAAGATTTCTCTCCTCTGGTCCTGAGCCGTGTGCGTGGAACCATAAGTAGATTCTGATCCACAGACCTCAGAGCCCGAGCTGGGGTGTAAGGCTGGATCAGATCAGTGTAATTGTGCATGCATGGCTGTAGTGATTGCTGTAATAAGGAAAGGCCGCATTAGACACTAAACATATATTTTTAAAAGGTGGATTTTCATTTTTTATCTTCACCTAAATTGGCAACAGACCACTGGGAATTGTCCTTGAGTTCTCTGTTGTCCATAGGAATGGATACGTAGAGAGTGACTATTGTTGTGGTAATGATAAACGTCTTTTTTCTTTCAATTTCTTTTATTGTTGAGAAGGCGAAAATACGGGCCAGTGATTTACGACATCCATGAACCTGTTATCTTGCTCTATCCTTTTTCCTGGTATAGACTCCAATAATCTTTGTCAAAGACCCCTCTTGTTATTTTAACAAGCAAGTTTAGCATTTACAAACTGCAGGAAAGGACTTTAGTCTATTGTGTGTTCAGTCTTGAAGCTGATGCAGCACATTCCTGGAGGCTCTCTCTCTCTGGAGCTGTAGATCATCATTGCTCTTTGCAGAATTAGTAAAGAAACAATAAAGGTTTGACACAAGATGCAGGACATAAAGCAGAATAACAAAGAATAAAGAATTATAAGTATGTTAATTTAAAAATTTTCTCTAATATGAAAATATATAATACCAGAATAATCCAATTGCTCTAACGTTTTGATTCACAAAACATTGTAAAACAACTATTAGCTGAAATATTACCATTGCTTTGGAATCCACTATGAAGTTATTGAAAGTATCTGGATGTTCTGTTCTATGTTAGTCTTTGTATCTTTGTCTTTGTTGTTTTTCTTTGATCTATGTTCTTTATCTTTATCTTTAGACTTAGATTGTGTCATCTTGTTCTTTCTCTTTATGTTCTTGTTCTTATTTTATTTTGATTTATTTAAAAAAAAAAATTGCTGTATGTATTGGCTATTGGAAAAAAAACAATTTCCCGAAGGAGACCTCCTGAGGGATCAATAAAGTTTTACCTTACCTTACCTTATGAGGAATTGATTGTCACGCGATCGTCCGTGCGTCTTGTGATTGGCCGAAAAATCTATCAATTAGCTTGCTGCTTTAAAGCCTTCACATTTAGAAAAAACACTTATATTTAGTACATGAATTATTGGAATGAAAATATCAAACTCTATTTGTAAAACAAAAAATAATTCAGTTTGAAAATAGTTTCTTAAATTAAATTCTATAAAAAACAATTCAACCTTTCATTATATTATGAAATTAATTTATTATAAAAATAATTTTAAATGCGTGACAAAACAAGAACATTAAAATAAAATATAAAATCAAAGATTCAACATTTAAAAAGGTACCCTTTTCTTTTTTTTAATGTTTAAAATGAAATATATATATATATATATATATATATATATAATATAATTTATTATAAATAATAAAATGATACATTTAATATAACCATTCCATATTCTGATGGCACTGATATACTTCCATCCACCTTAATGATATACATCTTTAATTCTGAATTTAAATGTTAAATGTGTATTTTACATTTTTTAACGTTTGACAAGTGAAAGCTTCACTTTCACTCTGAATTGTGAACTGGTGAGAAGCAGCGAGTGAATGCTAAGAAGAACTGAATGGAGCGGACCAGTTATGTCCGGGGCATCGTTCCTGTCTTTTGGACATTCTGTTCCTGCTGGGTTTTCAGCATCCATCCGCTCCCGGAAAAAAAAAGTTTTCCCAGGCTTCAGTTCTCTTTTCAGAACGGGCGCAGAGCTTCTGTTGCCAGGGGACGAGTCTTAAGAAGGAAGCATGACATCGCTGGTGCTTGTTTGGCCCTGTGTGAGGTTTGGTTCATGATATTAAAGTAGAAGAATAAAACTTTTTCTTTGTAGGCCTCGGTTCTGACCTGTCAGCGAACCATGTGAGGTCAAATCTGATTAATCCTAACATGCCGTGAGATGAGGATGTACCGACCAAGTTGGTCGGTACAGACTTCTGGATTAATAAATAACAAGCATGAAGGATGGACTTGTGTCTGTGGATTCATTATGTAAAATCCTTCAGCAGAAACCTGCAAGTGTTGCCATGACAACTTTTGCTGAGCACTTCTTATGACAGTTCAGTGTTTTCACAGATGTAGAGACAAGTAGCCAGATGTTACTGCAGATGGATGACATGCAAAATAAGAAAATCATATTTGGCTCAAAAGGATCTTGAGGATCTGAACTAGTCACAAACCTCTACAGAGAACAAAATAAATATATGTCTATAATAGTACTTTTTGGTGTACTATTGGTGGTGCTTGTTTTTTTAATGGTGACAACATTGCTTTCACCTGGTTGTTATTCCACCAATTTCAGTTAGTAAAAACTTCTAAAGCAACATGTATCTTATGTCCTAAAAAAGGAAGTAGAAAAACTCACCAAAAGCTGTGTCATGTTATTTGTCACAAAGTTGTCAGTTAAGAAAGACAGATGTTCATTTATGATTAGATTAGATAAAATAGACTTTATTAATCCCTCTGGAGATCTCCTCCGTTAAGGTTTTCAGTTCACAGTAGGAACAGCAAGTTTCATACAATCAAGAACAAGAACAAAGTGCAAATAAAAATAGAAAAGTGCAAAAAGATAAAGTGCATATATAAGCGCGCATAGATCAAAGGAAATAACGCAAAGAAAAGGACACACAAAGAGTAACAAAATCAACATCATCATTTCACTCTGCTCCTGCCCCGAAGGTCAGAGTTATTACACAATCCCTCTGACGTTGCTGCAGAATCATAAATGAAAAACATAGTACTCCTGTCTATTTAATATTATATATTTTTGTAAAATACAGGGGAAAAAACCTTATTTGAAGTTAAATTATCAGAAAATTATCCAAATTATTTGTAGAATTTACAGGTTCCCGTAACTTGAACATAGAGAATATGTATAAAGTAAGTAAGTAAGTAAGTAAGTAATTTTTATTTGTATAGCGCTTTTCTAGACCAGGGTCACAAAGCGCTTAAACAATCAAAACAATATTCAATAAAGTATAGGATACAATTACAGTGTATTCTTTCACTAAAATGTTAGTGTAAAACTGTTACATAGATCTTTACAGAATTATTTACTTTAAACATTTTCTACAGTGTACTTTGCAGCAAATATCATGGACAACTTTCCCCATAAATAACATTGAAACTAAAACTTATTTATCTCACCCAAATAAAACATATATTTGTACATTATCTAATGTGTTGGTTGAAACATTTATGTAATATCGTTTAACACCAAAAACGAACCTTTTCAAGGCCAATACTTTAGTAAAAACGCGGATTATTGCAGTTGTATTTGTCTAGTTTTTTGTAAAGAAATATTCTGAACCGTACCGTCTGGGCTATTTGGTGGCACATGCATGATTTACGAGCTGGACTTCCTCTCTGCTGCCGGCTCTGAGGCTGGCGCACCAACGTCGTAGTAAAATGCGGCAGTGAGGGGAGAAAAGGGGGGGAAGAAGAAGCAGGAGGAGAGCCAGAGGGAGGCGGAATCATCCTCCTCGCAGCAGCAGAGGAGAGCCGCGTCCTCCCCGGACACTCGCTGCACGGAGCGGCAGCAGCGGCGCTGGAGGACCAGAGACTGCGGATTGTTTTCTCCTCGCTGTGGTTCCGTCTCCGTCGGTGATGAGCCTGCTGGGGGCCTACAAGAAGAAGACCAGTTACGATGGCTATGAATCTTTGCAGCTGGTGGATAGCGGCGGAGAGAGCTTCGGTGTCGGCGGCAGAGGGAGCGCGGGCGCAGGATCCATCGCACCAGGACCGAAGGCGGGCCCGCTGAGGGAGGACTGCAGCACCATGGACAGCTCAGGTGAGTCCCTGCAGACCAGCTTTCTGCTGGACCGCGATGATGACTTGACGCTATTCTGCTGCTGGAGTTGATGGACACTTGACTTGATGTGTTTCCAAACTAATGCCTTTAAATATGAAAGGAAAATAAAAACACTTTGACTGTGTTTATGTGGCCCTCATGATCTGAAGGAGACTAACAATTGGATTTTGTATTCATTTCTAGCATTTATTATCAGTCTCTAAAGGTGAAAATTTGGAAAAAGTTATTTTACATCAGGTTTTAAAAAAAGTGATGCAAAAATGTTGAATTAATTAGTGTAGAATATTTAGCCTAGTTGTAATTTTTAAACAGGACTTCTGTCCTTTGCTTGTGAGTAGTTATGCCTCTATAACAAATTAAAGTGAATATTTTTTTTAAATCATACGTTTAAAAAAACATGTATAAAATAAGATAAAATATTTGTTTTAGAATATTAAGCTTCAGTTTATACTTTTCACTTATTTATTTTGGCTTGATGGCCCCACACAACTTTATAAAATGTGGCCCCTTAGGAAATCGCCCACCACTATGCTAAGGTATGCCATGAATAAGAAATTGCGAAGTAGCTTGAAGCATACATTCATATTAACCAAGGTAAATACTTTAATGGAGGGTTTAAAATTGATTATGTTTCCTTATCATATTTAATTAGAAAAAAAACAATCTTTCGCTTCATACTCAAGCTCGAGGAGTGGGGGCCAAATCAAGTCATTTCACCGTGAAATCTATGAATACGTATGATTGTCTCCAAGGGAGATTCGATCGTAATGTAAAGCACTGTGGACTGATCTAAAGTCTGCAGTATTTTCAGGGACTAAACTCTACAAATATAAATTACTCACTTACTTATTTAAACTACAGATAAAAACAGTGAAAATAAATCATATAGTTTGCTTTAATTTTCACTAGTTTATAGGTTTATTCTTCGAGTCAACTTGACTGAAACTAGCAGCCTGACATGTCAAGAGTCATAGACTTATGTCACTTCAAGGAAAATACCATCATTTTTCAAAACAAAACCCCTTTCAGACAGTAATAATTGATAGAGCAGACATCAATATATAGTATAAATATTTTCTTTTCCATGTGGCCGTTAAAAAAATGCCTCAAAGATACCGGTTCCTGGACCAGGGCCTGTGGACCACTGATAAGTAGAACTAAACAGAGATTGCCTGATCATTTGATACAATAGACACGACTGTGTTTTCGATGGAGTCTGCTCCCCTCCACTGAAGTATAGATGCTATTGACTGTGAAACGTTTCACTATTGTACCATAGTACTTATTGTTTTACTTCTTAGCCTCACTAAGTTATGTCAGTCTCACCAAATTATACTATACAAACATAGTGCTGCTATTAGGAAATGCATGCACAAACCCATGTGCTTCCTCACAATTGAACGCCTCACCAGGTGGCAAAGGGACTTCCTGAGAAGATGCCTGAGCACCTCAAATATCTCCCCAGAGGAGTGACAGTTCTACTTTCCTGGATGACTTAACTTCTTCTCTAAGAGAGTCTAGTCACCCTGAGGAGAACACTTGTCCGCATATATCTGTGTTCTTCATCTTACAATCTCTTCCCAGAGCTTGTTTCTGTGGAAGGTAATATCTCCAGTTAATTGAGAGCCTGACCATTAGGAGGTGCTTAGCTTCCAATTAAATCTTCCACCAAATTGAAACCCCTTCAAGACTCGAGCAGATGATTCACTTTTCACCTTAGTTTCTGAAGATAAGATCATCAAAGGACACTCCTAGCATGAAATCAGGTCTAAATAGTGCACCTACTACGTATTAAGGTTCAGAAAAAATGTCTAAAATATATAATAAATATACATTGAATAACTTCACAGGTACAAATTAAAATAAAGGCTAGATTGATAAAAAAAGGTTTAAAACTAAATTATTTTGCTGATCTCCAAACTGTAGATCAGCATCTTTGAAGTGCATTTCTACTGCACCCCTACTGTGAACTGTCCACTGAGCATTATTGTTGCCAGTATTTCATCCATAAGGTGTCAAGTGGTTTAAGAATTCATTTTTTAACCTTTCAATCTGATCTATCTCACTTACAAACATTATTGCAAGTGAGATACTGTGTTGAATAGATTTAAATGTTGTGTTGAAACCAGATTTTACTTTTAGGGTAGTAGGGTATTAGATGACTCGTCCATACAATAATAATGTTGCTCTATCTTTAGTTTGTGCTAGATTGGCATAAGTAAAATGAATTATCCTGCCGAAGTAATTGTTATTGTTACAAGATATTCTTTATTCTTCCTCTAGTGTATAGTATAGTAGTGTTTTTTTATGCAAGTTCTATTTAACAGTATTAGTACTTTTAGTTAAACAGGGATAAAACCTCATGTTTATGATGTTGCAATAACAGGATACTAGGGCTGTGTATCGGCAAGACTCTAGCGATAATATCACGATACTGGTCCAACAATTTGATTTATTACGATATATTGTGATAGTGTAGGACCAAGGATATATTTGTAGTATTGTCGAGTACTTGACTCTAGTGTTGAAGAATTTACAGACCACATGACTCTTGATGAAGTCGTAACTGCCTTCATTTGTTTTGAAGAAAAAATATATCCAAACTATGCTCAAAAAGCTGCTGGACTGTATCCTCTTGTCCTCAGTCATTGCTTGAATCTTGGAGTTTCTTTGGCAGCAGAGGACGTAAAGACTGCTGCCTCCTAGCTGCCGGAAGTTCAATTGCAACACAAAATGAACACTGGATGAATTTTAGTTGTAAACAAAATAAATCAATTTTTCTATTTCACACTCTTAATAAAACAAAAAAAAAGATTTAAGAGTTAAAAAAATAAATACTTGTGCTTCTAAATATGAACCCAGTATTGTTAAAAAAATAAAATAAAATATATCGTTGTATCTGTTTTTTCTCACACCCCTTAAGGACTAAATGGCAGTTGTTTGATCGGGGGCTGTACTGACACCTTTAGGTGATCAATTTTATTGTCTATAGTTATTAGTTGAATTTGGTTATTGAATTTGAATTTAAATAATTGAAGCAGTATTTGTGTTGATGCCCGGATGTGTTCTCTCTCCATGGAGGATGTTAAGACTAAGCGTCAGTTTCAGGTGGGGGCGGGGCTGTTCGTCTCTCAAATGATGCTTTCAATGACTACTTAGCTTCGAAGGAAGTGAAGAGTTAGTGGTTGTAAATACAGATACACTCAAAGGCTGTAAGTGCCCCCCCCCACCCCCCCAACACACAAAAACACTCACACTTTCTTACTTAGAGACGCCGTTGAGCTCTCCCTCCTACAACCATCTGGACTATATTGGTCCATCACACCGACCCAGAGATTCAACTATAAATTAAATGAGCACTTTTTGAACACACTCCTGCTTCTCTATTTTTAGATCAGAATCCTGTCACATTCATTCCTCTGTGCTGCGAAGCACATGTCAACGACTTGCTTTTGGCGACAGCAGCTGAATTCATAAGAGCACATATGGATCTCTAGGCGCAGTTGTGAGGTTAGCTGTTTTTTATTTGATGTCATGCATAACTTTAAACCTGATGCTACAGCTCTCTCTAGCATAAAGGATTGATATGTCACAAGGAAAATTGTGCAAGTTTGTAGGTTTGTCATATATCGATATAGTGATCTATCGTAATATATATATTTGTATTTATATATTCTTAAAAGTGCTGTATTGATGGTTATTATTTGAAATCTTTTTCCTTTTATCATAGTTTTTCAGTAAAGTGTCTATAAAATAAAATAATTTGATTTATAATTTACAATCCACATGCAAATATTTACAGTATTACTGTATGACCTTTGCAGCCAAAGGAACAATGAAATGCTGAGGACTGAGGATGAGAGGATACAGTCTTTTAAAACTGATGTTTGTGTATTTTGTTTTCAAACGAGAGTCAAGTACTCGGACAATACTACAAATATATCCTTCTTTCTACAATATATTGTACCATTGCCCCTGTATTTTGATACGTATTGTATCACCATATTCCTGCCCATAAACAACCCTGTTTGTTGTATTGTATATTATTAATACTAGTAGGGATTGACAGGGTATAATATTTACTAAACTTGCAGGAAAAGCTTCATTTTCATCAGATGGATGTAACATGTGTGTGAGAAACTCAAATCAGTTTACCTCAGAGTTCAGTCGGCTTGTAACCAACACTTCGGTAACAAGCTCTGTCATCTAAGACTCAGAGTAGAGCTTTTTCCTCTGGAATATAAGGCGGTTAGGCATGTGTTGTGTGGATGTCTATGTAGTATGTGGGGGATTCAGCTTTGTCAAGATTAAAAAAGGATCCACAAGGCAGATGGTGCGATTACTCACTGTTGTTTGCTCAAGAGTTGTTGAGCTTGGAGATGTAGAGTAATTTGTGACAAATAAACTAATGCAAATACTTGAGTAATAGATTTTACCTTAATTAATGATAAAATATAGTTGTTGAAAGGTTATTTATCAACATATTTTTTATCTTGTTCAGACCACAGGAGACTTTTCAGCCATAGATTATTAGTGTTCTTCTAAAACAGAAAGAGATGAATAAGATGAAATGAACATAATAAATATAAATGGCAAGAAAACATTTCTAGAAAAAATAAGTTGTGCTTTCTGGTTCTTTTCATCAAATGAATCTATTAAGATTCAGTTCAAAAGAGGAAACACATTCTGTCTGCTCTTGTGGTCAGTACCCCCTGACATCTCTGCTGTCATTGGTCGACAGGCTGAAAGGGATAGCAGGTCACGGAGGAGGGGTGAACGCGGGGAAGGCTCTGGCTGGTTCTGTTTACTCAGTGTCCTTACAGGATTCATTTACCGTCCCCTGACATCATGACTTTTTGAACAGTAACTTCACGTCATTGAATTGTTATATATATAACATAGTATTCTAATAGTATTGTTGATGAGCAGTACAATTTGAAAAAAACCTCAGTATAATTTCAATCAGGTATAACATCCTCTTTTTTTCTTATAACGATGCATATTTTCTTGAAAGAAAATTCTCAAATGTTCAAACTATTATATTATTATTATATATTATTATGATGTTGAGTTAAAATGTTGCATATTTTGTATTTGTATTTCATTATTTAATTAGATTTTATTATTTATCCATCTTCATTAAAGACCTCATGATTTTGTTTATGTTTTATATTGTTGTTATTTTGTCAAAGTGCTGCCTTTAATGGTCGATAAAATTTAGTTGTTCTCATTCTAGTACAAAACTGCATTAACTGTTTCCTTCAACTAAGAAAAATCTCAAAATTTAGGAAACTTATGTCACAACACAAATGGAGTTTGTAATCCATGCGTTTGTTTCTTCTCGCCTGGACTATTGTAACAGTTTATTTTGGTGTCTTAACAAGTAGGAGCTGTCTCTCCTACAGTCCATCATAACTAGCAGCGAGAATTCTGATCCGCTCTAGTAGAAGAACTCACATTTTCCTGATCCTTAAAACTCTTCACTGGCTGCCAGTTTCTTTCAGGATCAACTTTAAAATTCTGGTTCTTACTTTCAGAACTATTCATGGTCAGACTCCTCCTTACATAAGTGATCTGATCCAGCCTTACACCCCAGCTCGGGCTCTTAGGTCTGTGGATCAGAATTTAAGTTCAAGTTCAAGTTCAAGTTATTTTATTGCCAAATATACATGTATGCAACACATACAGCATAGATGAGATTGTAGTCCTCTCAGACCCTCGATGCAAAACATGAAGAAAATCATGAGAATCTACTGATGGTTCCTCGCACACGGTTCTGGACCAGAGGAGAGAAATCCTTCCAGACTTGTTCCTAAGCTTTGGAACGATATTATTCTATCTCTGTGTTTGATGATCTACTGACTCCTTCAAGAAACATCTTAAGACATTATTTGTGTGGACTGTTCCCTGATTTTCTGGGACTACTGTGTTTGTCTTATATGTCTTGACCATTTAAA
The DNA here is from genome assembly GCF_982586985.1 of Callionymus lyra. Classification (NCBI taxonomy): domain Eukaryota; kingdom Metazoa; phylum Chordata; class Actinopteri; order Syngnathiformes; family Callionymidae; genus Callionymus; species Callionymus lyra. The sequence goes on along the minus strand of NC_141819.1, from coordinate 37,025,840 downwards.
GTATATATTTTAACTGCATATTGTTTTTGATTCAAAAAGATCTTTGTGACCCTGGTCTAGAAAAGCGCTTTACAATTAATAATTACTTACTATATACTTACTGTACTTACCTTCCATTCATATTGAATGGAAAGATCATACAATTCCTTGAATCCTTCTACAAGTATACTCTTATATCAAAGTGTTCTAGTACAGCTTTTCTTTAAATATTATATTATTTATAATATAGTATTTAAAGTATATTTCCCATGTTTTATTTTATTCTTTTTTTAACCTTAAATTATTTCTGTTGTTACCAAGACAGTCGTGAGGCTTTCATTTCTTGTCCTGAGTCATTTCTTTTATTTTCAACAATAAAATTGTATTGTTTTTATTAACAGTAATATATTCAAACCGAAATATTAAAACAGATCTTTTATTGTATATTTTTCATGATTACACATTCGTGTAACTGTAGTGTTTACCAAAAACTGCAGTTGTGTACTTCCTGCTTCCTGGTGTCTGCTCTTTCAAATGTGGCCAGCTTGTCAATCCAGCAGGGATTCTGAGCGCAACTATGGAGGCAGAGAGGGAAGCGAGGGAAAACAACAGAAGCAGGATTTCAGATTGCCACAGGCGCGCTGAGTCATACACTTGGACATCTTCCAACATGGAGGCTTCATCACGTGCATATTCTCGGTGTCCTTGCTGACCGGCATCATGTCCACTGACTCAGTCGTCACTGAGATAACATTTTGGATCTCATCACCTGATATTGCCTCTGTTCCAACCGTCTGCTGCTCTCCTCTGCAGATATGGAGGCTGGCTATGGTGGCGGCCTGCTGGACATGGTGAAAGGTGGAGCTGGAAAGTTCTTCAGCAACTTTAAGGACAACCTAAAAGATACACTGAAGGACACCTCCACCAAAGTGATGAATCAAGTTTCAACGTAAGTGACCAACGTCCCTGGGCCCTTTGCCTGTCTGTATGTGGCCCTCAGTAGTTTAGAGTCAATGTTCACTCATTGTTTCATAGTAAACCTATTTACTAATTTAAAAAAAAAGAATGTTCCCACGGGATCAATAGAGTTCTGTCTCTCTAAACTATCTTTCTATTAAAAAAACGTTTGTTTTATGTCATGCATAGTGTTTTATCCATTAACAGTATATCCTAAATTTCGCTATTTCCCTACAAACTGATAGACATTGATGTCTCACAACAAGTTGTTTCGACCATTTTTCTTTTGCAACATTTTCACTTATCTGAATAAACAATCTTCAGATCTTAACTGAGAATCTTTAAATAAAATATGTGTGTAAACAAAACTCTGTAGGAACAAATATATATTGTGTAGTAATGTTGAGTACTTGAATCTGGTGCTGCAGAATTAAAAGTCGTAAAGGAATTATTTGTTTGGAAACCCAATAGTATCCAAACATCAACTTAAAAGCTGCTGGAGTCGACTGTATCCTCTCGTCCTCAGTCATTACCGGGATCTTACAATATTTCATTGTTCCTTTAGCTGCGGAGGACTTAATGACTGCTGCCATCTGTTTTACAAAAATAAGCAATGGCCTGGATTTTAACATATTAATTGTAAATAGAAAAAAAACAAAAAAACTTTTATTTATTTATTATTATTATTTGTTTACACTGTTTATTTAAATATAAATCAGAAAATAACTATATTAAAAATCAAATATGATTTGCACGGCAAAAGAAAGGTTTTTAATAAAAAAATGTTATCAATACAGTACTGTTAAATATCCACATAGCATTGTAAGAAAAAAATGCTATGTATCAGTTTATAAATATTTTCACACACCCCTAATATTGAATGTAATAACCACTTTCTGATATAAATACGTAGAATCCGATGGTTATTGCAACGGTAATCTACTTCCTATTTTGTCCTTGTCCAGTTATGTAAAGAAAAAAAGTATTTTCCCATCATGTATTTGGTTCATCAAAGCTCTGATTAGGTTCAACACTGCCTGTAAATACTGTGTCTTTGCTGTGTGATGAGTGGAATATTTCAAGTGTCTAGTCACATTTAAGCTACAGAATAGACCATATTGAGGATAAAAGCTAACAAGGTGGGTTGGAGCGTCTTGCACGACTTTCTCCTCTCCTTGTGTTCATTCTCAGAGCGCCACAAAAGACTCTGTGTAGTTTTTCAGCAGCACATAGTCGCAAGTAACGCCCTGACTCGGCAAGTTTCTCTGTGAATATCCCACTCGAGTGTCTGCTTCGCTGTTTCTCTTGTGTTTTCATCCTTCCTTGACTCTCGTAGCTGTCACTTCTCCCAGAGCTGAATTATTCATGGAGGTTCATTGTGCCAGTGTGCGGCCGACACAAGGATTCATTTCATTCAGCGTGTGTGTATGTGTGTTTACAAGAGTCGGGTTGCCATAGCAACCAATTATGAGAGACGTTCCTCATGGAAGTGTGAAACTGAAGGAAGAACATATCTTACTTTATTTCATAAATTAACAAATACAGAATGATGGGTTAAAGAAAAACATTTAAAAAACTGTGTATGTTTGATAAAAATAATAGATATTCCTTCATTCGTCCCACAGTGATGGAATTTGTGTTGTCACAGCAATGTTCATAAGATTAGACTTACCGTGCACATAGAATCATATAATAATAAAATAAATAAATAAATAAAATTGCAATAGAAAACAATAGTAATGATTATACTATAACCAATTACAAAAACAGTAGTGTACAACAAAACAGTAGCAGTGAGCAAAAAATTTAAACTAAATAAAAGAAACTAGTTGTTTGTGCTGTGAAAACAAAGAAAGTATTGGTAAGAGAGTGTCTTACGTGAACATGATCAGGTACCAATATAGAAACTCTATTTATAGTGATGTATGAATATATTTCAAGATTGTAATGATGTGTTTACTGTAAATCCATGGGATCAAACTCAATATTGAGCAAGAAATAGAGGGTTGTGACCAAAAGTGTCATCTTAAAATTATAAAAATCGACAAATAATACACTGTTATTTTATATTTTGTTTTGTTATTTTTCTATCTTAAGTGTACAATTACCGCCTTTAAATCTATAATATTATGTTTTTAAATTGTCCTAAGCAAAGAGGGAGTAGCTAGTGCACTTCCTACCAATACTCTCAGAACATGGAGATCATTTGTTGAGAAAACAACACTGTTTAAGTGACTTTCTGAAAAAAGTATTTTTGAAATTGCTGATATGAAGCGGACAGAATATCCCTGTGGATCAAGGGGCCAAACAAAATTTATATTTACCTTCAACAGCAAGTGTCATTATACCCATCAAATGTTTTTCCTTAAACATCATTTTCATCAGACTACGTTAAATCATGTGATGGTCTGGATTTGACCTCCAGGCCACAAGTTCGACACCTGCTCTCGATCCTTATGGTCGTTCCAGTAAAAAAGTAAAATCCCTGCTCATTGGATGTTTCAATGGACAGAACCTGTAACATGTCGCTGGTTATCTTGAACTGGATTGGACGGAGAACAGACTGAAGGACGAGTGAGTCAAAGTCTCGCCTGCAGATCATCGTTCTGCAGATGCATCACTCAGTTTTAACGCCCCGTAGAGATGGCAGCTTGACATCAGCGTTTTTCTCAGCAGTTCTCCTGTCAGATGGATGTCTCCTGCTTCTTTATCAAATGCCCTGCAGCAGTGCTCAGACCATAGTCCAGGTGACAAGACCCTCTTCTAGAATTAAGGCATTCATAGTGTCATCAAGGACATCAACAAAATGTTTTAAATGACACAAGGTATAGTTGAAAAGATCGGAGACGGTTCAATTACTGTTGGATGAATCATGAAAGTCTTTGTGAGGAGGATATTTTTCTTGGCCAGTAGGTTTGTTTATGGACTTTTGGAAGGTCCTGCTGAAACTTTCCCAGAGAACTTTTCATATGCAGCTCAAACCCTGACAATCGGCCTCTCTTGGCGTCACAGCTTCACCAGATTCGTTCCTCTCCGCTCTGTCTCATCTGTATTCTAGGCCGGCCAAGAAAGAGCCTCTGAATGATCGAAAACGACCTGGTTATTTTGTTTACCTGACTGACTTTCCTCCTGTCAGTCTTTTATTTTGCTACACTTGTTGCCTCCTAATTAGCTCAAACTATTTTTCGATGTCATCTTTTAAACTTCACTTCTTCTAACATTTGCAAGCTTAAATGTTTAGAAAAAATTAACGGTTCAAATGAAAATGTGGTACTAAGACCCCGTTCATACTAAGCCTGTCGTAACCGGTTGATTAGACCAGAGGTGCTTAACCAATTGAAATAAGCCTAGTATGAACGCAAATTAAGCGTTTTTTAAAGGGTTTTAACCGGTTGAGCAAAAACCACCTCAGGAGTAGGTTTGGTGAGGGTTTTCTGGGGTACGCCGCGCAGAAAACCCTGGTGCGAACTAAGGACTATTTAGCCGTTTCCGATTGACGTCATACTGCCAGGGTCGCAGCCTGTGGCACACATAGCCAAATGTCACCTTTGTCATTCTGAAATTTTTCCTTCCCCTTTGCATCTGAAAATGTCTGAAGCACATCTCTTTCCCACCAGTGACTGCTGCGTTCTTGAGCCCCAAACATTGTCTCAGTTGTAGAGGCGTTCAGTGCAGCTGCAACGGTGAGGGCAGCATACATCATTTCTCTGCAACGCTTCCTTGTCATGATGACCCGGCGCGAGCGATCTCTTTCTTGATTACACATCATTTTCCAAAATAACTTGACCAACAAAAGCTCCTGTCCTCCAATTCCCGTCATTTTTATGCAAGTCAAGTACTCGATAATACTACAATTATATACTTGTTACTAGTAGGGATACACCTAGTAGTGGTATTGAATATCGGTCTGATCAGGTATTGGTGAATCCGAGCAGTTTAATAACTATATTTGCGCTAATGTCACGCACCAGCGCCAGTGAAGCAGCAGAGCTAACAGCAGAGCTAACAGCAGAGCTAACAGCAGAGCTAACAGCAGAGCTAACAGTGGCTCTGCTGCAGTGAAGATTCGAGCGGATGCTTGGAGAAGAAATCAAGCTAAAAGATTCAACACAAGTTTATTAAACATCTAAAGACGCATCACGACAAATGAGAAATCGAAGAAAGAAGAAAGATGAAACAAAATGAAGCTGTTAACTTTGCTGTTCTGTAGAGGCGAGAGAAATTTCAGGCGATGCATGAAAGTCAACAATTATTGAAATCTGCCTCATACATTGAATAAAAAGTTTGTGTTTAATACTGGTTGAATAAAGGCTGAGAGTTACATTTAGTTCTGGACTTTTTGGGTTCGCCTTATAATCTTGACACTTGCAGGGTCGTTTGCACTTTGTTCCAAATTGTCACTCTTAGTATTTTGTTTCAACAACTTGACAACTTCACGGACCGTCTACGTATTTTTCTGGTCATAGGGAAACAAAGTTTACAATTTAACTTTGTTATTTATCTTATATTTTCTAACATTAAAGACTTTATTTGAATAAATATCAACTCTGTAATGATATACATAGTAATCTTTGCTTTTTATGAAGGCATTAGAAGTTTTATTTCACAATAGGTAATATTTTAAAAAATAGTATTTGATCGGTATCGGCCAATACTCAAAGCCCATGCATATATCGGGACCATAAAAGTTGGATCGGTGTATTACTTACTACAGTATCAAAATATTTGAGTATATTGCATTGTTGCTGCTTTGAAATCTGGTGAAAATAGGGAGAATTCTGGAGTAGAATGGAGGGAGACTGAGTGTCACGTCTGCTGGGATCCAACCCACTTATACTGTGTCTGGTTGAGTGTGTGCAGCCACACATGCTTGTGAACAGATTCTTGTTGACATCAAATATTTCCGTCTGGTGCTGGAGATTTATACGATGACGACCGTAGAATAAAAATGATCCACGCTAAACTGCAATTCGATGCCAAAAAGGATAATTTATTGATTCTCACAGAAGTATATGAGCCAACAGAAAGTAGCTTATTGATTTTCACTGTGACAAATACAACCAAGGAAATGAGATTAGTCGTGTAGACAAGCTCTCGTGTTGTTTGCTGAGATAAAGAAAAATGCTCTCTGCCCAGAATGATGGAATATAGCGAAGAATGTTTGACTTGTATCTCATTATATGTCTACTAAGTGCTCCATTATATTGACTTAAGCTAAAATGTTTTATATGTGCCTTTGTGAAACTCAAAACATTCAATACTTTTTTTAAACCATTAAATATAAGTACCTTTAATTATCATTTATTCTATATTATATAAATGTTACTTTATACAATTTGCATTTCATATAATGGATAAATTTAATCCGTTTTTTTCTTACGACTTATTATTTTAGTTGCACTAATACTCCATCTAAGGTTTCAAAGAAATGAGAAAAGGTGTTTACTGTTGAAAATAGTATGTGAAACAAGACATTTCCATGAACATATATATTAAGTCTATTGACAAAACAAAACAAAACAAGTATGTCAGCTTTAAAAATACATGTTTTATGAATGACCTTGTATGTTAAAACCTGATTTAAAATGAATGAATAATAATAATAATATAAATAAATCGTTTACAGGATAAAGGAGGTAGAAACGTTATGTTCTCGTGTCACTTCTGGCTCCTCGGAATCATACGGTTGATTCACCGTTACTCTACCCAGGAGACGACATCAGATGTGATTTGCAACATTGACCCGGTTTTCCTGTTTTTATTCACTATAGAGGATATTTGAAGAATACAGGAGGAAAAGTCTTTGCGTTAAATGGAGACTTTTTAAATCAAATTTCCTGCAGGAATAATATTTGCAAATTCCATATGTGAAAAAATATTGTAGAAAATGAAGACAATCCTCTGTGCGCGTGTGTGTGTGTGGTTGTTATGCAGGTGTGTTTGTAGACACTCATAAAATTGGGTCTACTGTCAATATTGACTAAGTTGACACTCGTGCAACAAAATTGTTCCCTTAAACCTTTAAATTATTTTATTGAAATTATTGCAATGGATTATTTTTTAATAATTGAGTTCACTATAGTTTTTTACACATAGAGTTTAATATTCTTATTTCAATAATTCATAAATGTATATTGTAAATGAAATATTTTTTTAATCCGTAGACTTTTAAATTCAATATAATAATGTGACGTGTGAGTGACTCATGATCACGATCCAGTACCTCTGTATTATCACATTTAACATTTTTATATAAAGTTAAAAGTTTTTAAAAAAAAAGTTAAAAAAAAAAAAGAATAAAAATATATTTTTAAAGTATTTAATTATTTTGTTAAATTACTTTAAAAAATACGCAAATTCAACATCCATCCATCCATCCATCCATCCATCCATCCATCCATCCATCCATCCATCCATCCATCCATCCATCCATCCATCCATCCATCCATCCATCCATCCATCCATCCATCCATCCATCCATCCATCCATCCATCCATCCATCCATCCATCCATCCATCCATCCATCCATCCATCCATCCAGTGTTTATTCCAAAGTCTTTTGTTGACATAAACTGTACTTTCTTCTGGTTTCAGATACACAAAAGGAGAGCTGGACATATCCTACATCACTTCGAGGATAATAGGTAAGATGTTTTTAAGAAACACAAAGTATATAAAGTGTAAAAAAGCTCACAATGTTTCGATGAACTGCCCAAGGCTTTTTGTTGAACTGAATTATGTTCACAAACACTTACAAACAATCCTGAACTCACGCTCATCAAGGAGGAGTGACAGCCCTTCAGACACAGCATCCATGTCTCTCTCCTTTCAAACCACCTCGACTGAGATGCTTTCCTCTCCTCCAGTGATGACCTACCCTGCAGAGTCCGTGCAGATCGGCAACCAGAACCACGTAGAAGACATCCGGTCCTTTCTGGACAGTCGTCACGCCGACCACTACACCGTCTTCAACCTTTCCCAGCGGAACTACCGTGGCGCCAAATTCTCCAACAGGGTGAGAACATGAAGTGATTTAGGTTTTCAAGCATTTTAATGAAGCAGGTTAAACAAATGTCATGATTATTATGCTATTAATAAATCATAGGTCATCCAGGTTTTATTTCCATTTTATGGCTGTAGAATAGATGCAAAGAAAGAATGGTGAAAAGAAAGTAAAATGAATGGATGAATTTGTCCTTTTTTATCAATGGGGTTTGACTTTCTTTGAATAGTTTACTGTGTTTAGCCTTTATATTTTAATACTCATTTTTAATATGTATATTAGATGTATCTTGTTTTTTATATTGTGTTGTTTTCAAGGTAGTGTGCCATTTTTAAATGAAGGATATTTGTTTTTATGTAAAGCACACTATGATACTGGTGTCTGAAAGATGCTTTTTAAATAGATATATATATATTTTTTATAAGAAGATTGTAACATTATTTGACAGTTACTCAAAATGTATTTTTTAAAACTATGTTATAACAGTAAACAGAAAAAGCAATACACAACAAGATTTCTTATTTACTTTATTAAGTGGTATGAACTCTCAAAGATATAAAAAAGAAAACAGAGATATGAATGCAAACAACAAAATATTGATATATATAAAATAACAAACTAGAGCTTCTGAAAATGACTCAAGTGTAATATTGAGAGATTTTAGCTGGTGTCCTGCTCACAGGTGTTAAGCGCAACAGCCCAACAATCCTTGACTAACTCATTGTTAAAGCTACACATGTTTAGCATATCTTTATTTAAAAACATGTACTGTATTTAGTTTTCAGTTTGGGCTCCTCTGGTAGTGCAGATTAAGTAGAATCATAGCCAAGTCCAATTCATGTCATCCAAGACATTTTGCAGAATTTCAAAATCTATTTAATGAAAACCACACAGTTTGTGTGTCGTTTATGACCTTCAGGCTGATTTGTATTGCATGGTTCTCTTTTCTTACCTCCTCTCCACCAGGTCTCCGAGTGCAACTGGCCCTCTCGCCAGGCGCCCAGCCTCCACAATCTGTTTGCCGTCTGTAAAAACATGCACAACTGGCTCAAACAGAACCCCAAGAATGTTTGTGTCATCACCTGCTCGGTAAGAAACATCACTGGAGACCCGTTGTTGTGAAGCTTTGGACTTCAACAGAACATTCGATACGTCTTCTGTGTTTAAAGGACAGTCGAGCTCCCTCTGGTGTCTTGGTTTGTGCCATGTTCTGCTTCTGCCACCTCTTCCACAATCCTGTTCCTGCCATGCAGCTGATCAGCGCCAAGAGACCTGGCTCTGGACTCTGGCCGTCGCACCGCAGGTTAGAATCCCGAGAGATCATTAGAAACTAGTGTGTGTGTTGGCAAGAATCTAGTGATACAATAAATATCACGATACAATGGCAACAATGTATTGTGATACTGTAGTAACAAGGATTTATTTGTAGTATTGTCGAGTACTTGACTCTGGTGTTGCAGAGTTTACAGACCACATGACTCTTGATGAAGACGTTACTGTTTTTATTTGTTTTGAAACCAAAATATGACCAAACATCAGCTTTAAAAACTGCTGGAGTCGACTGTATCCTCTCGTCCTCAGTCATCGCCGGGATCTCACAGGATTCCAAAAATAAACAAACCTGTGAATATTTGCATGTACATTTAAAAAAATGTATTATTTTATTTCATACATGCTTCATTTAAATATGAACCATAAAAAACTGGAAGCATTTATCTTTTTATTCAGATCAGAATTAAACTGTGTCAACCCTACTTTGTGTCCACGTGAAGGTACATCGGCTACGTGTGCAGCATGGTGTCAGAGAAGCCCACTCTACCGCACTCCAAACCTCTGACCATCAAGGCGCTCACCATGAGTCCAGTTCCCTGCTTCAACAAGCAGCGCAGCGGCTGCCGACCCTTCTGTGACGTCCTGCTCGGAGAGACCAAGATCTTCACCACAGCGCTGGAGTACGAGAGGATGAGGTGGGTCCTACATTTTGAACTTTTTAATTATTGAATTCAGAAATTTGTTTATTAAGAGGTTTTATAATTAATAAACAAAAAAACAAACATTTTTTTATTTTATAATATATAAAAATCACTTTCTAAATTAAATATATTTTTTATTTATTAGCCTTTTAAATTCAATGTATGAATTTAAAATAAATATTGAATTATTATTATATGAAATATATTTAGAATATCAAACTAGATGTGTACAAAATGTGTAAAGATTTGTTTTATTTATTAAATAAACAAACCGATTCAACCTTTAAATATATAAATTATTGAATACAGCTTTTCAATAAAAAAATTGTAAACCTTCTGTTAGAAAATATATTCAATTAAAATATTTTAAAAAAGGGTAACCTAACCCTAACCCTAACCCTAACTATTAAAAAAAACAAATCAACATTTATTATAGAAATGAATGAATTCAATTATTGGAAAAATCAATGACTAAAAATCATTTCAATAAAGGAAAGTTCCACCATCGGAAATGTTAAGTTCAACCATATTATGATGGCACTGATATACTTCCATAAAGGTCGAGAACAGGTCAAGGACTGACTGTAGCAACTCCTGAAGTCCTGAAAGAAGACGAAGAAGAACCTCTGACTGGTCTATCTTCCTTGTTGTCTGCGACAGAGAGCACAGGATCCAAGAGGGGAAGGTGGTCTTCCATCTGGGCGTGAGCGTTCAGGGCGACGTGGTGGTTTCTGTCTCCCACATGAGGTCCACCATCGGCGGACGCCTGCAGGCAAAGGTGAGTTGGATAGTGGAGGCTTGAAATCATGAGAAAATACGTGTTTGAGTAAATGCAATGACCGTCTAAACATCCTTGAACTAGGTCTCCAACACTCAGATCTTTCAAATCCAGTTCCACACTGGCTTCATCGCTCCAGGGACCACAGTGTTAAAGTTCAACAAGTGAGTTTTTACGTTCAATCTTTTTGGTGTTCCCCTTACTGACCTACTATTGTGTTTCCAGGCCTGAGCTGGACGCCTGCGACTCCCCAGAGAAGTACCCTCAGCTGTTCCACGTGATCCTGGACGTGGAGGTGGAGAGTGAGGACAAGCCCAAGGACCTGACGCCGCCCTGGGAACAGTTCCCGTGCAAAGACCTGATCCCGAATGTGTTGTTTTCCTGCCATCAGGAGCACCAGGACGCCCTCGCCGTTGCTGGTACAGTGTGGGCGGGAACACTTTGACTATAATTAAGATCTTTCCCTGACTGCTCGTAACCTTCACAATAGACCGATCAGAGCAAATAAGCGACTCATAAAGTCTCACTTGAATCTAGCTGATCCAGATTACACTTTTACTTTGTACCTGAAACTGTCAACTCATGACTCTTGTATCACTTTCCCTTGCAAGATGAGATGGAAGGCTTGGATCTGGAGGGTAAGACAGCAGTAGCTCAGGAAATATGTCGTAGCGACAGTAGCCGTTACTGCTGTTATCAGTCCATTGAACACTGGTTTTCATCGTACATTTGCATATGAGGCTCCTACTGTGGGTCCCAGCTGGAGTTAAGATGTATTCATATGACTCTACGCTAGTGGTGTGGCACAAATCTGGCAATACATATCCAAATTCAGGGGCACCGAAACAGCATATCACAATACTGTATAAAGATATATTTGTAGTACTGTCTGAGTACTTGACTATGGTGTTGCAGAATTTACAGACCGCATGACTCCTGATGAAGTCGTAACTGCTTTCATTTGTTTTGGAACCAAAATATGTCCAAATATGGAGTCCACTGTATCCTCTCATCCTCAGTCATCGCTGGGATCTCGTGGATTTAGCTGTGGAGGACGCAATGACTGCTGCCATCCAGCGTGTCATTGCAACACAAAAATGAACATTGTACAATGTTCATTGTACATTTTAAAATCAAATTATTTCACTTTATAAACGCTTTATTATCAGAACTATGATGAAAATAAAATGTAATTTAAAAGCCAAAAAAAGGACGAACATTTATAAAATCTTAACAGTACTTTAGAAAAATAAATTATCATTAAAAAACATTGCATTATTTAAGTGCATTAATATTTTCTTACACCCCCAATCTCCCTAATCGTGTAATAGTGACGACCACCTTCCCTTGGAGGACTTAAATTCAGTATGTATAAGAAAAGGTGCGGTATTATGTAGACTAGACGCGTAAGAAAATATCAACAACATGTGGAAATTCAACATTACTGCGTCAAAAATGTTTTTAAATTAACAATTAAATATTCAAGGCGTTTGTTAATTTTCGTGTTGAAATTACATTAAAAGGTGATTATTAATCTTCAGAGCAGATGTTTCAGTTTCTTTTCTTTTTTCTTAACTTGAACCAGTGCATTACAGTTAGTATGAATCTTTTAACAGTCAAGAACTCTATTAACTTTCTGTTTATCCAAAGAAATCAAAGCAAATGCTTATATTTGTTCTCTTGTAAAATACAAATATAGTGAACTCTTGTTTTAATTCAGTAAGATGATTTAAGCTTGTAAAACACTGTGTGTTTACTATGCAATGAAAGTCACTAAAGAAATGTAATCTATCCTTGTTCCTACAGTGACACAATATAATGTATCTTGATACGTATCTCCAGATTCTTGTCGATACACACCTCTAGTGTAGACAGAACTTCTGGCTGCAGTAGGAGTCTCCTGGTCCAGGACGAGGTCATGTGTACGGTTGTTATATGGACTGATCAGCTGAGAATAAAGTAGCAAAGACCACTCGTAGCTCTCCTGATGGCCACAGTGGCCCCCGACCCTGCTTTTTGATTGTAATCCTTCTCTGTTCTCCCAACAGAACCCACCAGACCGACGGGCGGCCCAGAGGCTCGTGGTCACGGTGAGGACAGCGAGCCCTCGGACGACGAGATGCTCTCCCTCTCCAGCCAGAGGAGCAGCACCAGCACCGCCCCGCAGAGGCCGGACCCCCCCGTGCCGAGGCCGGGGGCCGCCGAGCCGGAGGCTGAAGTGGACCTCCTGGGTCTGGGCGGTGACCCGGTCAGCCGCCCGTGTCCCTCGTCTCAGCCTCCAGCTGCAGCCACAGACCTTCTAGGGGATTTGTTTGGGGCTCCTTCACAGCCGACAAGTGGGCCTTCCTCAGCCCACTCCACTCCGCACAAAGTGGTGCCCAACACGGCCTCGCCTTGCCCCTCTCCTGCCCCACCAGGTGGGAGTTGGTATTGCACCTTTGTTAACTTTTATAATAATGTTATTGACTTTTGAATGTTTCTTCTTTAGCGTTCGATCCCTTCGGAGCAGGTCCCATGCCTAAACCACAGGACGTGATGGGCTCCTTCCTCGGACCAGGTAACACGGGACAGTCTGGTTCGTTACTGCATGCTGCTCGCTCTCCATCTCCCACCCTGCAGCCCACCAGCCTGGGTAATACACGAGAAGTGACCACTTTTGAATACTCGAGGCTCATGTTTCGCTCATTGGGGTGTGAGAAAACATTGATGCCCTTTTTTTTCATGATACTTTCAACAGCTTTATATTGACTTTTTATTACCATTTTGCTTATTTTTTAAATAATATATACATTCAAATTACGTTTCGTTTTTATTATTGTTTTGTTTCTGGTTATTATTTCGATAAAGTCAGCATAAAAGAAAATAATTCCAATTAATTAATTATTACTTAATTACAATTACAGTGCAAATATTCATAGCCTTTTTTAATTTTTTTGTTGCAATTGAACTTCCGGCCTCTAGATGGTAGCATTCCTTACGTCCTACCAAGCTAAAGGAACAATAAAAGCACACCAGATCCCAGATATGACTGAGGACGAGAGGATACATTCAACTCCAGCAGCTTTTAAAGCTGATGTTTGGACATATTTCGGTTTCAAAACAAATTAAATCAGTAAAGAATTCATCAAGAGTCATGTGGTCTGTAAATTCTGCAACACCAGAGTCAAGTACTCGACAATACTACAAATATATTCTTGTTACTACAATATTGCAATAATCGCAATATATCGTATCTTTGGCCCTTAATTGTGATACGTATCGCACAGCTAAAAATTAAAAATACACACCTCTAGTCGCTAATATACCACTTCCATTTTTAAATAACCGCTCTAGCCGGGACCTCCTCCAGGTTACTCAGCCTGTCTGATGGTTACCTCGTCATACAACATCCTCCCGCTTTGCTTCTGAAGCTTTCGTTTGGTAAAAGTGTGCAGATGACCGACTGTTGTGATCTTGATCAGGTCGAAGCTCCCCCGTCCCTACAACCACGCCGACGGTCAACGTCCAGCAGCAGAATGCCATGGGAGGCTGGGACTGGAACAGACCTGCGACCACAAGCACAGGTACATTGAACAAAGAGTCCTGCTCACATGTTGTCCCTCATTTATAGCAGGGGTTAAATAAAATGAAAACCCATCCTTTATTGTTTTCAAAAGTGTTTAAGTTTGTGGTTTTAATACATTTGCAGCGTGTCTGTCTGTCTGTGAATCAGTTTAAAAAAAAATAAGGCGAGGGATCGCTCTACTTGTATTGATGAACAGGTTGTTATAAATCCAATCATAGATAGTATGTATGTGTTATAGCTACCAGTGTGTGGAGTAATTCCTATTAATGATTCATACATGTGACTCTATATAGGCAAATGGCTATAACAGACAAATGAATGTAAACATTTTTAAATTAAATAAAGTTAAAAATTTTAAAGAACCTGCTAGCAGGAATTGAGAATACTGGTTGTAAATTAACGTGGTGTTTACTGTAAAGAATCTGGCGATACGATACGTGTCACGATATAGAGGATCCGATATATTGCCATATATTGCTAAACTGTAGATACAACAACTTTACAGACCACATGAGTCTTGATGAAGTCGTAACTGCTTTAATTTGTTATGAAACGAAAATATGTCCAAACATCGACTTTAAAAGCTGCTGAAGTTGACTGTATCCTCTCGTCCTCAGTCCTATCCGGGATCTGGTGTGCTTTTATGGTTCCTTTAGCTTGGTAGGACATAAGGAATGCTACCATCTAGAGGCCGGAAGTTCGAATGCAACACAAAAAAATAAAAAAGGCTATGACTATTGCAAGCTGGAGTCGACTGTATCCTCTGGATCTGACATGATTTGAATGTTTCTTCAGCTGCAGGAGGTCTGTCGATGGGCAGTCGTTCAGCCACCACCAGCCCCACCAGCTCCCTGCACAACACCCCCACTCACCAAGCCAAGCCAAACTCACTGGACCCGTTCGCTGACATCGGGAACCTCGGAGGCTCCGGATTCTCAAGCAAGCCCACCACCCCCACAGGAAGTACCCCTTCCTTCCCCCCCATGGGTTCCCCGTCTCGACCTCCTCCGTCGCCACAGCACACCGGAGGTTGGCAGCCGCACTCCGGCGCCGGGTTCCCGTCATGGCAACCCGGGGGCGGTGGTGCGGGAGGGTGGCACCAACAAGGCCCGGTCCCGCAGCCCAAACCCAGTCCAAGCCACACCCCGATGGCTCATACGTCTCCTCAGAACCGACCCAATTACAACGTCAGCTTCTCTGTGATGGGAGGAGGAGGTGGAGGAGGAGGAGGAGCAGGAGGAGGAGGAGGAGGAGGAGGAGGTAGTGGAGGAGGAGGTGGTGGCTCTCCGAGTGCCGCGGGAAAGACGAACGCTAGCATGGGTGAGAGACAAATGTTAGCGGTTAGCATGTTAGCTAGAAATGGCCCTAATTTGACAGAAATTAAATGGTTGTAATTTCAATGTTTAGTTCAAGAATGTTCAAACCTTTCAAGCCAATTTTCAACACATTGAGAATCATTTGTCACATTTACTAAACTTTAAAGCAAATTTACAACATGTTAAAACACATTTACAAACTTTTTAAATACAGTTACCAACCTTTAAAGCAAATTTACAACATGTTGCAACACATTTGGAATTTTTTTTAACACAGTTACTAACCTTTAAAGCAAATTTAGAACATGTTAAAACACATTTACAAACTTTTTAAACACATTTACTAACCATTAAAGTAAATGTATAACATTTTAAAACACATTTACAAACTTTTAGACACATTTACTAACCTTTAAAGTAAATTTAGAACATGTTAAAACACATTTACAAACTTCTTAAACACATTTACTAACCATTACAGTAAATGTATAACATTTTAAAACACATTTACAAACTTTTAGACACATTTACTAACCTTTAAAGTAAATTTAGAACATTTTAAAACACATTTAGAAACTTTTTAAACACATTTAATATATTTTAGAGTAAATGTATAACCTTTTAGAAACACATTTACACATTTTTTAAACGCATTTACTAACCTTTAAAGTAAATTTAGAATATGTAAAAACACATTTACAAACTTTTTTAAAACATTTACTAACCTTTAAAGCAAATTTAGAACATGTTGAAACACATTTAAACACTCATAAAACAAATGTACAAACTTTTTAAATACATTTACAAACGTTTTGAAAGATATTTACAAATGTTTAAAGCAAATTGTAAATCTGCCACCAGGTAAACTTCAGGTTGTACTAGGGTTAAACATTAGATAGTATAATTTATAATGTCCGATGATGACTAAGGAAGATGTTTTCCATTCTTGTCTCGTCCAGGTGCTAAACCTCGGGCCACAGATGCCAACTTCGACGACCTTCTGTCGGGTCAGGGCTTTGCAGGGGCCAAAGAGAAGAAGGGCCCGAGGACAATAGCAGAGATGAGGAAGGAGGAGATGGCCAAAGAAATGGACCCAGAGAAGATAAAGGTGAGACTCGTCAAAACTGTCACGGCTAAGTTGCAGTGAAATGCATTCGTAACATGCCACAGATTCTGGACTGGATCGAGGGGAAGGAGAGGAACATCCGGGCGCTGCTGTCCACCATGCACACGGTGCTGTGGGAGGGCGAGACTCGCTGGAAGCCCGTCGGTATGGCCGACCTGGTCACCCCGGAGCAGGTGAAGAAGGTCTACCGCAGAGCTGTGCTGGTGGTCCATCCAGACAAGGTGAGGTCGAGAATGAAAAACAAAAGAAAGCCTTGATGAGTCAGAACATGGTGTTGAATCAAGTGTGAAGTTCTGCTTCCACCTAGTGACCAAACTAGGAACTACTTCAATGTTTCAAGTTCTTAATGACGTATTCATTGCAACAGAAAAGTTAGTGTTACAATATAAAAAATAATAATAATAAAAAATAAAATGAAATGAATATTTGAAGTTGTATTAAGCAATAATTAAAGAAGGCTGTTGAATCAAATAATTCTAAATAAATAACCATAAATAAAAAATGGGGGAATACATGTAAAAAACCTCAAAATAAATGAATGACTGATTTGATCTGTTTGAATTAACACTGCTATTTCTGCATGTATACACATTTACAAAATGTCCAAGTAAATAACACAAAAAGTAGAAAGGAAAATGTATGAAACTTAAAATGTATACAGACATAAAAAAATATTTAAATAAGTAAATAGACAATGAAATCTAAAAATAAATACAAGATGTATAACTTAACTGAAATAGTGCTATTCTTTGACAAAAATAGAAAAATCAAAACCATTAATTTATTTACATATTTATTCATAGATTTAGTTTCTTATTAAGTGTATTTATTATTGTAATTTATCATCCTTTATAATAATTAATGTGAACAGCAGACATTACGATTCATCCATCAATTAATTTGGGTTGGTTTTAGTAACTTGAGTTAACTACCAGGTTCTAACTGCCTCTCCCTCCTCGCTGCCAGGCCACGGGTCAACCCTACGAACAATACGCCAAGATGATATTCATGGAACTCAACGACGCCTGGTCCGAGTTTGACAGTCAAGGACAGAAGGCACTTTACTGAGAGGAACGTTCCGGGTCACAAACCTGACCATGAAGACTCGGATCAGTGACATCTTCTCCCCGTAGTTCCGACTCCCTCCTCATCCTGTGTTTGTGGTGAAACCTCATCACACTTTATGCTCTGACTTCAACCGACCCGATGACGGATTAACCAGGACTGGATTATTTGGGGACATTGGATAAAAGAAAAGCTCATCCTGGAGGAAGACGCCAGCACCAACATCCTCGTTCAAGAAGACCGGTGAAGGTCAACCTCAGCCGACCTACATGGAGTCTTCCATTGGTCCGACTCAAGAAATATGAACATTATCGCAACATACATGAAAATATTCTTCATAATTTCTGTTTTAATTTGTTTACTAGTCATTAAACTAACATTTCGTCGACAATCCTGCTGATTGTTCTGAATTAGAAAAATAAATGAAAAAGCAAGATTTTTCCACATATATTATTTTATATTTATTTATTTATTTGCCCATTCGTATATGTTCTGAAACAGCTTGCAATATTTATATTCATCCTTTTAATTTAGCACTTTGTTTTATTTATAAAAATGTTCTTTTCTTAATTTAATTTAGAAAAATAACACAGTTCGGGTTTATACTCATATATTGGAAAATCAAGAATATTTGTCATGAAATTCTTATTTAAACTGTAATAATTTAGAATCAAACAACTAAATTATGTTTTTTTTCCATGTGCAAAAATAGCTTCTTTAATCTTTATTTATCCTGAAAAAGAAATTAAATATCACAGAGTGCAACATTAAAATAATAAATACAAATATCTGTAACATTTACCATGAATAGGACACGTGTTTTACGAATTATTTTCATACAGTTAATTTATATCCAATAATCTTGATCGTCACATGACTCCCTCCAGAGGTGCTTTTCAAAACCCTGCTGACATTTCTAGGTAACATTCTGCCAGCAGGGATTTAGGAACAATGTGAAACAGGTCTTGATCAAACCTGGTCTGTGTGTCTGGATTAAAGCTACAGTTCAGGACAGCAACATGAACAAAAAGGAGTGACCTGTAGTGACCCCCAACTCCCTCGAAGCTCCACATTGAAACTGGACTGTAGTTGCTGGATGTCGTGTGTGTGGATGTGACCTGATCTGGAGTCAGTGTGTCGTGTCTTTGCCTGTCTGCTGTTGAAGATATAACTGACCGTCTGTGTTCCTGTTTACTCTTGCAGGATGTAAATAATCAGCGAGTGCGACACAACAAATAAAACGGCCTGAAAACTTGAGCAAAATCCAGCCTTTTCTATTCATCAGCACATTTCATCAGATCATATTAAAATAAAATCTGCTCCTACAGTTAAGATTGTATTGCAAAAACTTTCTTTACTGTAGCTACAAAGGTGGAAAACACTAAAGTACATATTGGTTTCATAGTTTCATTTCCAATTATAATGCAAATAGTGAAACATTATTGGTGCAAGTACTTATCTATTGTTAAAATAAACCATGTTAACTAGTAATCCATTTTAAATTAAGCTATAAAAGTCCAGAATTGAGGTGAAGTCGTTTCAAATAAGTCCACACGAGGAAAGGTGAGAAGGTAAACGATAAATCAAAAATGATTCATTCTATTGTTTTCTGTATTAAATGTTTGAATTTAAAATGTCAATTTGAATCGTCTATTTATACTTGAAGGTCGATTCTTTTGACATGTCGGACAACTAAAAATATTATATTCCCCTGAACTAAGACGTCAGGTGACGCCATGAGGCATCAAACACTAATAAAACGCTTTAGTTTCTTTTAAGATTCCCATTTTGAAAAGAAAAAAATATATATTTCACGTTGAGGGATCAATAAAGTGTATCCATCTATTAAAATAAAGTTCGATATAATACGTTTGGGGTTAAAGTCAAAGCCATGACAATAAGTTCAAAAGAAACTTTTATTAACATCTTAAAATATGACTTTGAAACAGACAATATTTTCCTCAGGTGGATCCCACGTGTTCTCTGGGTTCGATTACTTCACCTGTGAATGAAACCACCACGTGGACCAGTGGATAAAAAAAGTGTACAATACAAAATACAAAACATTCTTATTCGACACACAGGAGCGAGGCTTTGATATGTTTGAGCTAAAGCTCCTGTCCGGACCATGGATGGGTCTGGACAGTACCGCTGCTCAGTTTGCTCTGCTCAGTACCGACCGTCCATCGTGGAACACGTCCGTGGCAACAGAGACGAACTCTTCACAGCGGTACCAACCACTGCGGCACAACAACGGCGTGTCAGTCGGGAGACTGAACACATGGAGTGGTTGAGCTGGTCTTTTTTGATCCGAACGCCCTTCTTTGCACCGAAGCCTCCTGTAGGTCTCTGAAAGAACCAGCCAGAAAACAGCGACGCCAGTACAGAGAGACGGTTTGATTTAGGGTTAGAAACTCACTCCTGCAGGAGGAGCAGCGCGCTGGGTTTATATAGTCTGTGGTGACGTCATCGGAGGCTTCGTTTGATTCGTCGGTTTTTCTGTTGCCTTAAAATACATATAAAATATTAGAAAACTAGATGGGACTGAAGTGAGAAATTACTTAAAATGTTATATTCAATTAACAGAATACACATCACTAGTGTAATCAGGTATTAAATTACCAAGTGGAATTAAAACAAAGCCGTTTTATTTTATTTTTATTGTCATTTACTTTTCATATTGTGTGGGTTTGTTTTACATATGTGAATTGCATTCACTTGACGTATTGTACTGTCGCTTTAAGCGTTTGAAGGCGTTTTGTCATATAAATACAACAGATAACCAAAGTTACCAAAAGTATATTTATGTATATCTTTATTGTACATTCAAATACAGGCAAAACAATAGGCACACAAGATGTACAATAAAGGAAAATAGCCAAAATACTTTGTAAAATAGGTTGTTGTTTTTTTTTACCACTATTGCCAGTCTCATTGATACTCCAACCACAGTGTCACCTTGTGTACTACTGTTTTACTTATATTAGAAACTGATATAACATATATTAACAGATTAGCGATTGCTTTAATACATTATTGTACAACGATTATGGCTATTAGTATCGCCTACATAAGTGATACTAATTCATTTTTATACTGCTGAGAGAGATACAATGAGCTCTAAAATAACTCATTTTTACTTTACTTTTAAGGTGGTGCTAAATAAATTAAATTCTTCAGTTGGTGCAAGGTACTTATATAATAATAAACTGTGAAAGGTTTACTCAAAATGCAGCTTAAATTCCAACTTCCAGAATTTACCGTCGTGAGGGTCTTTTACATATTAATTGAGAAACTGAAGTTTTACTATTTTTGTTTCAAATTTTAATGTTTATGTTCGTTGGTATTGGTACGTCACTTCCGCTGTTGTCTCCCTCACTCCACACGTAAGTAAGTAATATTTATTTATATAGCGCTTTTCGAGACCAGGGTCACAAAGCGCTTAAACAATCAAAACAATACTCAAAAAAGTACATACTTTAAAGATCAAGATAATACTGAGAACAACACAGGAGTTCGAGAAATTCAAGGAAAAGCCTGAACGACCATCTGTCGGTCATTTTATCCTTCATTTGGAAACAAAAGATTCGTGTTTTGGAGGAAAAGCCCCGCAGGAAAGAACTCGTCATCCCAGCTAGTGTTGTGATTCACCGGTGCTGCTGTTGTTTTTTCCCTTCAGACTTGACGCTAATGATGCTATTCCGCTAGGGGGCGCTCATTAATATACCTCTTTATTATTGTGCCGCTGACGTCATTAACTGAAGGTCACGTCTCAGTCTCATGAATACTGTATGTTCCTTTTGGCATGTAGCAAGAAGATTTCATATAACGTTATTAAATCAAATTAATCTAATACTACTAAATATAACTTATTTTACTAGTACTAATGGTTCTACTAGTTGTTCATTCATTATCGCTTTTTTAAAACAACTACTAAAAACCTTATCTTCTAACTACTTGGACTATTTTTACTTTGTATTTAAATATTAAGACGTATACCATTAATAAGTACGTTACAATCACTGTGATTCTATTTTTAAAATGTATATTTTTGTAAATATATATAATATAAATGTAAATTAGTTTAAGTCCTTTATAAAATCATGAAACAATAGAAGTTGTAATCCTTTCCATTGAGAGCTGGATTCCTGACATGGTCAAATAAAAAGATTTTGGATACTAGGAGCCCAAGTCTCGGCCTCTTTGCCACAGAGCCTAATAAAGTTTTACCTTACCTTAGCTTACACTGCGACCTGAACTCCAATAACCAGTAGAAGATGAATGAATGCTGGAAAAGGAGGTAAAGGGATCATCTCAATGTCTGCTACCAAAACAATTCAAAAACAGACAAAACCAATGTAAATAAAACCTTCTGAAAAAGTTTGCCGTTCTGGAAATCTTGTGGGTTTAAGAATGTTTTGAATGATTCATCTCCTCTTTGCCCACTGTGTGTTGCCAGATAGAGTCCAAAGCTATTTATTAGATAAAAAAGACAAACAAACAAACAAAAAACAAACAAAAAAAAACACCATTACTCCATACATATGACGGTAAAAACAAAAATAGAACCCAAACTGTTAAAGTATTATGTAAGGTTCAGTTCTTTAACATGCTGCATGAAAGGGGGCCAGGTTTCATGAAACTTCTCCAAAGAATTTGACCGACTGTATTTTATTTTCTCTAACTGCAACATAGAGAGAAGTTCTTGAACCCAACTCTTAAATGATGGTGGCTTGTCTGACTTCCACCGCAGAAGAACAAGTCTGCGTGCCATCAGTGAGGAAAATGCAATTGCGTTTGCTTGTGCCGTTGATACAGTGTATGTGTGGAGAAGGTGTTATTACTTTTTTACACATGTAAGAAATACATTCAAATATTCTACGCCAGAAACTTCCAAGTGATGGACAATGCCAGAACATATGACCCTAAGTAGCAGGGCTGTGAGAACATCTTAAACAATGTGGACTGACGTCCGGGTAGATTTTAGCAAGTCTCTCATTTGAATAGTGCAAACGATGTAACACTTTAAATTGAATGAGACGTTGCTTTATGCAGTAAGATGACGAATGGATACACTCTTAAGCCAGTGGTCCCCAACCTTTTTATCACCAAGGACCGGTCAACGCTTGACAATTTTATTTATTATTAAACAGCTGAAATAAAGTTTGAAGCGTCAGATCACGCTTCTGCATGTCTGTGTGCCCGCTCACAAGCTCTCCTCTTCTCGACCACTGCTCTAACGGTCTCTAACTCTAGTTGCTATGTTAACGTTTAAACATGCCTGCAAAATAAGATACCGATACGCCACAAAAACGAATATAAAGTGAGTAGAGTGATGGTAGACAATCACACCCGAAGTGTGTTGCTTATGTCCAGTCTACTCCGTTGTTTTGTTTTGGTTGCTGTCACTGCAGAAAACCCCGCTTCACACAGATAGGATCTTGCAAATGGCAACAGGGAAGTGCTGTGGTGGCGATCTCAGGGTATTCTGCCAGGACTTTAATCCAGAACACCGGCAGAGTTGTTGTCTCGAACATACTTTTAAGGCCGCCGTCATTTGCGATCTCTAGCAGTTGATCTTCTACTTGCACAGACATGCTAGATTCACCTGGTTTGTTGACAAATGGGTCACGGATCAATTCCTTGCCAGTTCGTGGGTCCTTTGTAGTTGGGAAGTAGCGCTCGAACTCCTTTAAAAGCAAAGACAGGTGATCGTGCACCTGCTTGCAAAATCCCAGATTATGTTTGAAACATGTCCAATATGCCTCTGTTCACGCGCCGTCCCCACAAATCCAATTTGGCTTTAAATGCAGCTACTTTATCTGCCAACATGAAGACAGTTGTCATTTTTCCTTGAAGCGCCAGATTGAGTTCATTGAGCAGGTTGAATATATGGCACAGGTAAGCCAGTTTTGCGACCCATTCCTTGTCACTGAAATGTGCTGCCAGAGGTGACTTCTTTTCTGAGAGAAATCTTTGCAGCGGCTCTCGTAATTCAAACACTCTGGCCAGCGATTTCCCTCTGGATAACCATCTTATTTCTGTGTATAAGAGAAGGCGTCTGTGCTCAAACAGGCGCGAGTTAAGGGCGTGTGCTTTGATGTGGTTAATAACTTTAACAACGTCATTCAATATGCTGTTCAAGTCCGGTGGCATTTTTCGGCTTGCCAGCATTTCCCTGTGAATGATACGATGCGTAGATTCACACTCAGGTGCAACCTCCTTAATCCGAGCAGTTAAACCAGACAGCCGTCCGGTCATGGCAGCAGCTCCGTCAGTGCATATGTCGACACAAAAGGACCATTTCAGTTTTCCTGATATATAACCATCCAGCGACTTGAACAGTTCTGCGGTTGTGGTGTTGGCAACGATAGTGCACATAACATGTCCTCATGCACATCCTCAAGCATTAATCCTCTCCAACAATTGTGTCGTGAATCCGGTCATTTTTCAAAAAAAAGGTTTTTCAAAATAAGAGATTGCTTATACTTGGATAATAAATAAAACGTAAATTATAAATTATTTCTTGTGCAGCCCGGTACCAATTGATCCACGGACCGGTACCGGTCCGCGGCCCGGTGGTTGGGGACCACTGCTCTAAGCTACGCTGCCAGAAACTTGCAGATAATTTAATGTTTAAATCTTGTTCCCAGGCTAGCTTAGTTTTATCCCATGACAGAGGTTTGACATTTTGCATAATCCTATATATTTTGGAAATATAACCTTTTATTTATGGATTTAAGGAAAGAAGAAATGTCCATTTTTAACAAATGCAGATGCAACTCATGGACACGCACGACAGATGGCGGCTAATGCTGTTTTTGTGCATGCAGGTCTAACGAAAGTGTGGAGGTGGAAAGTCAATAAACAGTTTTCTCCTCTGTCAACAGAGCCCTTCACGAGACCGCTTGTACTCACCCAGGTTGTCGTGGTCCACAAATCCCTGACGAAAACACCCGATTGGTTGAGTGGCAGGCCAGGTGGAGCCAAGTTTTATAGAAGTTGGCAGAAGATTTATTTTTCTTGGCTTAGTAGAGTAGAAAGCAAAATGATACTTTAGAAAAACTTCCTGGAGTGAAGGTTGTTAAATACGCTCTTAACGTGACGGACTAGATAAAAGAGATTATAAAGATTGTACTTGAATTAGTCAAGTACTTAATGTAAAAAAATAAGAATACTTGACGTAAATGCTGCAGCCCTAAGGCCCCACCGCTTCGAAGACGCAGGTTCAAAACTGGATGGACTTGCTGCAGGCGGATATTTGCGCAAACATCGATCTGTGGTTTAACTGGAAGTAAGTTTACAAAGGTTTTACCAAACCAGATGTCAGATTGCGAATGTATTTTTGCCAAATGAACACACAACATTTCTGGAATTTGTTGTGTTGCAATTTCTCCAGCACAAGACAGAACATTTGCATGTTCGTCCTTATTTAACCTCTACACCCTGAAGCCTGCTGAGACTTGTTCCCAATGTTGCCTGTGATTTTACAACATTATTTAAATATTTATAACTGTGGGAGCTTGTGTGAGAGCAACACTACTTCTCAAGCTAGCGTTGAAGTAGCATAAGAGTTGGCAACTTGCTTCTCTGTAGTTCCTCTCAGAACAAAACATCACACTGTGTCTAAAATCCTGACATAATCCCACCATAAAATGTAATCTTTCATCTTGTACAGTTACTTTAGCAGTGCAGAGTCTGAGGGTTGAGTCAGGTTTACAGCTTCTCATATTGCTGCTTATTGGCAAATGAGTCACCTAAAGTTGTTTTTTTTAATAAAAAATTATCTACCAGTGTCTCCTATCTTATTATGCTCACCTATGTTACAGTCCAGTAAAACGTATAGGAGTTCCATCTAACGGTGTACCTCAAGAATCTGTGCTTGTTCAACCTAATTTTAACCTATGAACTCTACATTTCCATGATGAAGTAACAACTGAGTACTGCTGTTTGAGACAGTTGTAGGCCAGCTCTGGTTTTGCTGACGTCGGCAGTGTTTCGAAGGTTCAGAGTGTTACTGGTAATTCGAAAATAGACTCCACTATCTGGACACCGGACGCGCTCAAAGCTAACTCAGCTGTTACAGTAACAACAATAGCCTGATGGTAATTTGCTGCCATTTGAGAGGTTGTTTTGAATGAGGTCCAAAAAGTATTTGACTGTTGCTGAGGCTGCTGGAGATCCTCCTCTGTTAACCTAGAGAGATGGTATCCTAGCTGCAACAGGTATCCCCCCCAATTGTTTTTACATTTCCATTTTTTTATTTGATTACTTAACTCTTATGATTCATTTTTCATTTGGTTTTGAATGATTTGTGGTAAATGGTAGATCAAATTCACTTGTTATTTGTGTTGTTATTGTTATTAATGTATTAATGAAAAATGCCAGTATTTAGTTAAATAAAGAAGGAGGTCTAACCATTTTTGAGTGAAAACCATCAAGTCACACATGATGACTTCAGTAAACTATGGTCCACATGGTAGTAAAATGTTGACATGGTAATAAAAAACACTATCGCTCAAATGTAACCAGAAATAGGTCCACTTTAACTGCCGTGTTTACTCAGGGTCAAGGTGACCCGGAGGCCCAAAAACAAATGTGTTTGTGGTATCCCTTGTGTTGTGTCTGGGTCAGGGTTGAAAGAACTCACTGGCTTCCATAAACACATGCAGTGGTGGAGGTGGTTCATCTTGACCCAGAGACAACACAAGGGATACTTCAAACACATTTGTTTGTGGACCTTATGGTCTCCTGGTGGGATGTCATGTGAGGTAAGACACAAACCTGTTTGTTTTTATTTTTTATTTTATATTTTTATTTATTTACGTTTTTATTTGTTCAGGCTTTTCCTTCATTTTCTGGAACTCCTATTGTGTTATCAGTTGTATTTTGCCCTTTAAAGTATATACTTTATTGAATATTTTTTTGTTGGTTTAAGCGCTTTGTGACCCTGGTCTAGAAAAGCGCTATACAAATAAAAAATTCTTACTTACTTACTTACAAAATAAGCCCACACAATGAGAGAAGATTGGCTCAGGTTTGAACATGGATGACGCCCAGATTGACAATCTTCATAAATCACCCTGCACCGTCTCAATTATGTTTTATTCCAAACATGCTGGATCGGATCATTTCGCTCTGAAACAAATGTTTGCAACTAGAATTTTCATTTGGATCCGACGTGAAATAAAATGAGCAATTACAGTGGCGCTAGTAAAAATAGCTAATGATCCTACTAGCGTCATGGCTAAGTCTGAACGTATACAAACTCCCAACTACATAAAGTTACTAAAAAAGGAATTTTATATTTGCTCTGAAATAGCATTGTCAGTGGGAAGAAATCCATTCAGTCAGGGAAAGGGGAATTACGGGATCAACTCCCCTCACCATACTTAAACCAGACCAGAACACATTTGCTCTCTTGTCTCCGTCCAACAGTCACAACCTGCCCATTGACCCAGGAATAGATTTGGCTTCTCTCCAGATCGAATCCCCCTTCACTAAATATATATTTGTAAACATCTGCAGCCGGACTGACGGTAGGTTGACTGGGGTTGTGAAATATTTGTGTGTATTCTGACACTCGATGTTAAAAATAGCTGCTCATGCCTAGAAACCCACCGAGGCACACAGAGCTGAAGCTGTCAGTTAAACGTTACAAGGACTGTTGAAACAATATCAGTGAAAACGTTAGGAAGGAAGTAGTTATTTGCTAAGCTACATTGCTAACTAAGGCTAATGCTAAGTTGCCATTTAGTGCTAACTTACGAAAAAAGTTGCTAATATTTCTGTCTACTGTGAATTGCTATCCAGCGCTAACATATGAATGGTTCTTGTTTGCTAACTCATTTAGTAGTTGCTAGCATTTGTTGCTAATGGTTAAAGAGATTCTGAGTTGTTTCTTGGGCACCAAGAGTCAGAGAAGTTGATAAAGAGAATAAGTTAAGTTTTTTATTTCGACAGGTTTGTAATTCATATTTTTTGTAATGATTGTTCTCGTCTACTATTGCAACAGTTTGTTTTCATGTCTTAACAAGTAGGATCTGTCTCGCCTGCAGTTAATACAAAACTCTGCAGCGAGAATTCTGACCTGCTCTAGTAGAAGAACTCACATTTCTCCGATCCTTAAAATCTTCACTGGCTTCCAGTTTCTTTCAGGATCAACTTTTAAATTCTGGTTCTTACTTTCAGATCTATTCATGGTCAGGCTCCTCCTTACATCAGTGACCTGATCCAGCCTTACATCCCAGCTCGGGCTCTGAGGTCTGTGGATCAGAATCTACTGATGGTTCCACGCACACGGTTCAGGACCAGAGGAGAGAAATCCTTCCAGACTGTTGCTCCTAAGCTTTGGAACGATCTTCCTCTCTCTCTCTGTTTGATGATCTAATGACTCCTTCAAGAAACATCTTAAGACACTTTTATTTGTTCAGGCTTTTCCTTGATTTTCTGGAACTCCTGTGTTGTTCTCAGTGTTATCTTGATCTTTTAAGTAAATATTTTATTGAGTATTGTTTTGATTGTTTAAGCACTTTGTGACCCTGGTCTGGAAACGCGCTTTATAAATACAAATTACCTACTTACTTACTATAAATATAAATTACTTACTTACTTACATTAAGCATCTACGGAGAGTCTGTGACCGTTGTATTACCACCAAACATCTTTACAGCATATGAAGAACTGGGAGACTTTTTGAAGTTACCGAGAAGATAAAACCTGAAACCATTCATGACAACGGAGGTTCTACGATGTTGCGGTTACATTGTTCTGCCACCGGGGGAGCCATAAATAAAAGGTAAATCTAACGCGTTGCCGATTTAAGAATGTATGTTAAATATTCAACAGTTATATTGTATAGTTGTAAAAGCTGCATCTTGAGATCAAAAATGTCTTCTGCGATAGTCATGGATGCCTCAGGTGTGAACTGAGCGCCATCGACAAACTGTCTACTGTTCCAGCCATGACCATTTCATAGGACACAATTAACCGCCTATGTGACCATTTGTCTTATTTAAACATCGAGCACAAGCCGGTTTGGTGGCCGGACACATTGCCATGGTGATGAGGGAGAGCTGTTTGCTCACTTACACCAGACCACCACTGTGTTCTTGGTAGTAGGTGGTCGACCGTATGAGCTGATATGTAACATATATACAGTAAATATAATCTAACCATATAGAAGAAAAATAATTATAACAACCTAAAACATGACTATTTGTGTTTTAACATAAAAAAAGAATACTTTGCGAAATGCCCTGTCTCCCCCATGACTCTATGTAAACCAGATAAAAGTATTCAAAATATATTTACATGAATCACTCAAAAAGGTTACATATTTATTACATTTTTAAATTGTCTTTTAACTCTTAAACCCCTTCTTTGCACACAGTTTCAGAAGAACATGTTTGGAGCCGATGTGGGAAAATAACCTATATGATACTTATCCCTTCTAATGGGTAAGTGAGACTTGAGTCGTTGCGAAAGAGAACTGCTTCCAAGTTGCTCAGTCAGCATTTCATCTTTATTTGCTTCATTCTTTTCCACGTCATGATTTAAGACTAATGGGAGACACACACGGATTTAATGTTATAGGGTTATCTTATAAGAGCTAAGCTACGGGAAGAGACAAAATCAAGAAAAAAACAGCCTAGTTGTTTGAGATGTAAGAAAAGGTTGGTACACTTAAAATATAAATATCCTTTTTTTTTTCGTGTGGCTAACAAACCTCTGCCTGCTAGATGGCAGCAGTCATTATGTCCTCAGCAGCTAAAGGAACAAGGAAATCCCGCAAGATCCTAGCGATGACCGAGGACAAGAGGATACAGTCGACTCCATCAGCTTTTTAAGCTGATGTTTGGATATACAGTATATTGGTTCAAAATAAATAAAAGTAGTTAAGATGAGAGTAATGAGGTTTGTAAATTCTGCAACACCAGAGTGAGGTACTAATATTACATTTATATCTTCTTCCTACAGTATCACAATTTATCCAAATATTTCATATTGTACCCTAACACAATATGTATTATGTTGCCAGATTCTTGCCAATACACACCCCTAATAATTATTGTACTTTGTATATCACGTTTAATCTTTCAGGAGACTGTTGTTAGTATTTTGTCATTGCCTTGTCTGTGTGTTTGTAGCACTTTGTATCCCTTACTCTGTGTGTTCTTTGAGAGTTTCTCAATGTGTGACAGAAACTCCCACCTATTGAAGTGGATGTGCAATGACACTTTAATTTGGTAAACGTTGACTCATTTACTTCAAGCTACACAATGTAGCTTAATGCTGCCAAATTAGTAATGCTTCCCAGGTTATGAAACCATAACACCTTGGTGTGTGTAGACATGTTTCATCACTCTGCTCATAAAGGGAACTATTGAGGGAAAGTTGCAGGGCTCAAGCCCAGCAGGAAACATTTGACTGAACCTCATCAGAGATTTTTGTATCATTTCCATTATCAAGTGTGCGACTTTAATATTCCTAGAAAGAAGAAACTTGAAGAACAACATGTATAAATTGTTTTGAGTCATCAAAAGAAATGGGTTTACTATCGAGGGGATGTCATGACTCAATGTTTGGATTTAAAATCACTCTCTAGGTTGATTCAGAGCTTTTATAGCATAGCTTGAATTGACTCAAAGCTTGTATTAGCGCTGGCACAAGTGGCTGGTCGGGGACTTGAGCAATAACTAGTTTGCAATTTTCAAGTTTCTAATAAACACAGCTGCTGTTTATTATTATTGTTTTTTTTATTATCATCACAGCATGAGAGCATTGCATAAATATATATAAAGTATTAGTGTTGAGATGTTGGTCCACAGAGAAGTAGCTGTTGGTGTCACATAAGCAAAAGAACTGATGAAGCTTCACAATGTTTAAGATAAATTATTTCCTAAGAAATTCATTATTTCTGTGTTTTGCATAATCTATAGGGCTGTAGCTATACTCTTATCTCACCATATGATTTGACACATAAAAAACAGATCACAATACGATAGATTTTGATACACCAGAATTATCTTCGTACCGATTTTAGGGACATTGAATTTCCACTTTCTTTTGGTCAAATGAAAAGAACTGAAAGCCAAAATGAAAGGCGCCTTGAAATAAAAATTATTATTATTATAAAAAAAACATCAGCTTTAAATAGCAGTTTGATCGGCTGTATCCTCTCATCCTGAGTCGTCGCCTGAAACCTGCGAAATGTCATTGTTCCTTTGGCTGTGGACCACGCAATGACTGCTGCCATCTAGTGGGCAGAAGTTTCATTAAAGCACCAAGGTAAACAAACACTGTGAATATTTGCACGTTAATTAAAAAACAATTCAAATAATTTTAATGACACACTTTGTATGTAAATATAAAACATAAAAATGATTTAAAAAATACTGAAAAAAAAGTATCAATAAAGATCAGTGTATCCATTTTGTCTAGTTATTATGTTGACTTTTTAAACCGTTTATTCTTTAATGATACATTTTAAATTTCAGTCCGAGAGGTGTGTTGAATTGTTTTCAACTGTAGCCATTAGCAGTGCATTTTCTTGTTGTCAATTCCTAAAGTTTACGCAGCATTAAATGCCACTATCGGCACTAGAGGTTTACGAAAAGACGGAATCAATTAATAATGAATAAATAAATATTTTTGAAGCACTTTAAATTGTTTTCATATTTTGTGTAATTATTGATTTAAATGTGTCATGAACAGTCATGACTCGAGCAGATCTGGCTATTGCTTAAACTATCTTCACTAACTAACTTTTTCTGGGGGACCTGCCACCAGAGAGAGTTGAAGTTACAAGAAGACAAATAACTATAAAAACTGATTATTTTGTCCAAGAACAGTTTTGTGAGTTTGAAATCAACAACTACATGGAATCTGATGTACTGGACTTGATCTCATGGTGAAATTCACTTGGAATAGAAGGTGTCTCAGAGTTACAGATAAATCTGATCTAATGTTAGCATGTTCCCAGTCTACTTTCCCCCTGAGGCTGGGAATGGTTGGACAATAAACAAAAGTTATGGTTTTCTTGAAGGAGTTAAGTCTGAAGGGGAGAGCAGATGTGTCATCATCTTCGCTGGGAGGAGGGTACGAATGTGGGATCCAAACCATTAACTCTGATGACGCACATGACTTTATTCTATCGCTCAGTTTACTCTCTCACTGTTTCTAAACATGGTGATGACTCTGGGAAGTTGTTGAAGTTGTTCTGGATTGTATCCTGAGGGAATTGTGTGTCAGCCATGATGTGAAGAACGAATGAGAGAGAAAAGAAAAGAAGGAGGTTTTGGCAAACAAGAAATAAAAACAAGTTCAATCTCAGATGCTGGATCTGTGGAAATTCCTGGAAAGGAAGCTCAAAGAAGCTCTTTAGACATCACCTGAAGGATAAATGGATTCTTGCACAATCAACGTTTTTAATGTTTTTCTTTGCACCTGTCTTCTCTCATTTCTGAATATTCCTTTTAGACTCTTTCTCCATCAAGGTTACTCTGACATTCAACCCTCAAAATAAGACGACAATCTTTGACAATGACATTGAAAAACAAAAGCTCATTATTTTAAAGCATTTCTGACAGTGAAAAAGAGGGAGTCATCCTGCAGGACGGATGAAACAAAGGCAGTGACGTTGATGTCGCTCAGGAGCCTCCATGACATTTTCACTTCAACAATAGAACAACACAAATACCAAAACATTTGTCTTTGTTTTTCAACTTAATCAAAGCTCAAAGCTGTTTTGCTGTTTGATGATTCATAAGTCCTTGTGTACTCCAAACTTCAAAAAACTAGCCTCTTCTAAACTTCTCACACTCACTTTAATTTGGGGAAATTTTAGGGTCAGCATTTAAGCTCTGTATGTTTTTGGAGAAGATATAAACTCCACACTATAAGGTCCCCCGAATAACATACGTTCACTCTACAGCACCGACCAATATTTTAACGTTATTAAAGTTATTATCATATATGACACAACAGAGTGATTTTTTGGGATGTAGTGTCCTTGGTGTTCCCCTCATCACCCCCAAATTAGAACATTGTCTTCCAAAAAACCCCAGAACTCCCACTGATTTAACTTTAGGTCAAATTTATTTTTTCATGCCAAAACATTCGCTCTTATGTTGGTGAACATATTTGATTTCATTTCATTACAAAACCGGTCCTTGATTCTAAAAAGGTTTAGGGTCGCAAAAGTGAATTAACACCTTTAAATACCGTACGTACTAAGTTGTTTTCTTTTCACCTGCCGCTGTGCGTGCTTAGCTAGAGTTGTGTTGGATAGACTTTAGGGCTTGTAAGAAAATATCGATATAACCATATATCCTGATATTTTTTCCCCCGAATGTGTATCGAAGTGCAATAGCATTCTATTGATATTTTAAAATATATATACTAAACATTTTTTTTATTTTTTTTATTTCAATATGAAATAATTATGAAATGTGTACATGTGGACCAGCTTGTCTTCCTGCACAAACACTTGAGTTAATGATTTTATATACATCTGACTGTAATGCATCTAACATGGCTGATTTGAAGCTTTTAATAGCATTGAATGTTTACTTACATGTGATGGCTTTTGTAGAATTAAACGTTATAAAAGTAACACCATATTGTTACTCCTACAGTATCACAATATATCACAATATATTGTTTAATCACAATATATTGTTTAATCACAATATAGCCAGATTCTTGCCAATACCCAGCCCTAGACTCTACCATAGAAGCTAGTGCTGGGTTTTTGTCCTTAAAAAAGAAGTTCAAATTTACAACAGTGTGTTGTGTTCAGGAATTTTACTTCTTGGGTGAAACTTTGTGTAAAGTCACGAGGGACTTTAACTGGGCAAGTTTTGATGACATTGCCGTTATTTCATTTTGCTATAACGATTATTTTCAAAACTCATTCCTTCATAAAAAAAAAATAATAATAATCCTAGCGATATTTAAGATTGATCAAGACTTGATTGATAGTTTTCTTTATTTTTCTATTGTTGATTGTTACTTCCCGGGACAAACTAACTTATATATATATCTCAGCACGTTACTTTTTCATTTGGAATCAAGTCTGACTCATTTTTGTGTTTATTTGTGCACAAATCTGTAAATATATATATATATATATATTGACATGTAGGTGTTGTTGGAATGCATTCAAAGAGGTATATGTCATTTAAAATCCAGTCACAGAGACACGATCCTGAGGAAGGTGGGTGTTTAATCCAGACAGTGATTTATTTTGGCAGCCGACATCTTATCATGTGCGATTACTCTGGCAGAACTCTCTTTATTTCACGCCTCATTTATCCTTCTCACTTACTGACGAGCGAGATGGCCCGACAGATAAAGAGCCGTGGACCTCTGCTGCTCAGGGAGATCATAGAAGATATAGGAAAATCCCACTGCAGCAGGATCATGTGAGCGTCAGTGACGTCACAGCTGCCCATGTGGAACCATGACATCATCGTCTTGGTATGTAATCCCCCCTCTGTGAAGGTGGGGTGAATTCTCATCCGTTATTCAGGGCCGACTTCCCTCTTCACAAAGAACACGCTGGTCTAAGTTGGGAATAGCGAAGGGTTATTGTTGAGTTCTCCTCTACTGTTTGAATGAATCATGTATCATGTGACTCCCTCAGAAGTGTTATGAAGTGATGATAGTAATAACACCACCTGCTATCGTGCCAGTAACAGCAGAACAAAAATGTTAAGAAATAAGCAAAAAAGCAAGTTAAATAAATAATATTAACATCCGTGTTTAGAATTGTTAAAATATTCGGCAGGATTATGTTTTTGTGTTACTTTATCTGAACATAATATATATTATGCATAATTATACATTCAATTACATAAACTATTATAATAGTAAAATGTATTCACTCAGAGAAGTAACACAAACTTTATTAAAATACTAATTTTAAAATTGTATTGAACAAATTAATATTATTTTCCTATTGATACTATTTTAATTTATCAATCTATTTAATCTATTTTAATACTTATATTTATTTATAAGAGGTCTTTTTTTAAACGTTCTATCTAATTACTTCATAGATCAGATTTAAAAAGCAATAATTGATTTATTTGTGAAAATGTATCTTAAATTCCTTCTTTTCCCTTTATCATGATTTTTAAAAGTGCCTTTAAAGAACATTTATGTTTATCTGCTCACACTTCCTTAACACCTCACATCAAGAGAGTAGCGTAGCACGAGGATGATGTCACTCTAGGCTGGTGGGAGTGAGGTCATCATCAGATGATGTCATCTCATTAAGAATTCAGCTGAGGTGTTCTGCTGCACTGCTTTCTCCCATCGTCTTATTGAACCGTGAACGCCACATTTGATCAGAAGAGTGAGAGTAAAAGTCATCACTCATGGGCTGTTTGTTTGGTCTCTGTAGTGTCCAACGGTGGGTTTGCTCTTGACAGGAGAGACCACAGCAGAGGGTCCATGACAAACATGGACGGCTTGAGAGTGGTGGGCATAACTTAAGCGTCAATACAGGAGGGGAAAAAAACATTCAGCTTCTATGACCTTTGGAGAGAATCCTTGGATGAATGCTGCAGTGTTCACCATCACCAGTAATGCCAGACGTTCATGACTCCACCTGTAAAAATCAATCAGCAGTAAAATAAGTGTGACATCGTACGTCCATGTGCAGATGTGTCTCCACCCACCCGCATAGTGACGCATCCTCCCCATGTCATGAAGCTGCGTGTGTGCCTGGTGTCATAGTTTTACTCACAGTCTTAACCTCTACAGCGATGGAAGTAAAACAGAATGACTCAAACATATAGTTTGAAAGTTTGACTTTGTTTTTATTGAATAATTGATTCAATAATGTGTGCATTGAAAGGTTGAATTTGTTGGTTTTCTTTCATAATTGAATTACAAAAATTTTTGAATACTTAGACATTTAAATTAAAAAAAATAAAGATTATTTAATTTACAAAATGTATTTTTCAATTATAGGAATAGGAATATCCAACATTATATGTACAAAAAAGTCAGGCTCCTGCTTACATCAGTGATCTGATCCAGACTTACACCCCAGCTCAGGCTCTGAGGTCTGTGGATCAGAATCTACTGATGGTTCCTCGCACACGGTTCAGGACCAGAGGAGAGAAATCCTTCCAGGCTGTTGCTCCTAAGCTTTGGGACAATCTTCCTCTCCCTCTGTGTTTGATGATCTACTGACTCCTTCAAGAAACATCTTAAGACTTTCTTATTTGTTCAGGCTTTTCCTTGATTTTCTGGGACTCCTGTGTTTTTCTCAGTGTTATCTTGACCTTTAAAGTATATACTTTATTGAGTATTGTTTTGATTGTTTAAGCGCTTTGTGACCCTGGTCTGGAAAAGCACTATACAAATACAAATTACTTACTTCCATATACACCAACTGCCATTCTGAAATTCACTTACAATTACAACACGCACAATAACAACCCATTCTGTCGCCATGTCCACATAAAAGGTGATTTATTTAAGTGATTTCATTGGATGATGTTTTTTAAAAGTCACACTTTCCATTGTTTTTGCAATCTCTGTGACATATATCTCAATACTATGCTTGACCAAATATAACACTGTGACTATCACCACTATAATCTCCTGATAATCAATTCTCAATTGAATCAAAAATTATGAATTTATTTATCATTTAGATTTTATTATAAATGCTTAGTCGTGTTTTCAGTTGTCTAAAAGTGACCTTATGAAATCATACTCAAATAATATTATATATTCGCTACAGAAAATCTCATGGTTTATTAAGAGTTAACATTTACGAGTGCCCCTCAACGCACCACAGAGGTCTGGTGACGCGCTGAGCGTGTTCTCCTTCAGTCTGCTCGACAGCAGCAGAGAGGCAGCAGCTCAGTGTCCGCCAGCAACACAACCCCGCGAAGATACTACAGGGCATGGAAGAAGATTCAAAGAAACCAGCTGAAAGTCAATGTTAGAGAAACGCAGGTATGTTTATATTTTTACTTTTTATTTTATTTTATGGACAATACATTTTTTTATTCAGTTTTTTCAGGAATGGTTTCATTTATTTAGCGGGAAATTGTTGATATTATCGCGATTAAACTTGAAAGTTAAAATGAACTTGACTGACATAAATAAAAGAGTCTCATCATTACAGGATGTAAAATAATACAAATGTGTATTTTCCCATTAAGTTGCAAAACACAATTACATTACTTTTTGTCAAAGTAATGTCATTGTTTTTCAGTTGATAATCTATCTCTATCTCTTTCTTTAGTTAAAGCATTTTAATAGTTTTCTGCTAGTCCTTGAATTGCATTGCATTGCACTAGATGGTCTTTATTTATTTATTCGTTTGTGGCAACGCTACAAACATCACATTTTCAAAAAAAGCTGCTGAAACACCCTCTGACCAGTCTCCACAAGAATTGACCTCTGCTGGCCCCCAAGCCAGTTGAGTTTAAACTGCTCAAGTTATTTAAATTAATTTAAAGTAAATGAGTAATTTATATCTGTAAATGGCATTTCTCAGACCAGAGTCACAAAGCGCCTAAACAATCAAAAACAATACATAGTTAAAATATATGCTTTAAAAGGTGAAGACACGTAAGACAAACACAGGAGTCCCAGAAAATCAGGGAAAAGCCTGAACAAATAAAAGTGTCCTAAGATGTTTCTTGAAGGAGTCAGTAGATCATCAAACACAGAGGGAGAAGAAGATCGTTCCAAAGCTTAGGAGCAACAGCATGGAAGGATTTCTCTCCGGACCATCAGTAGATTCTGATCCACAGACCTCAGAGTCCGACCATAATAGATAGAATCTGAAAGTAAGAACCAGAATTTTAAAATTGATCCTGAAAGAAACTGGCAGCCAGTGAAGAGTTTTAAGGATCGGAGAAATGTGAGTTCTTCTCCTAGAGCAGGTCAGAATTCTCGCTGCAGAGTAAATAAAAAAATGCTGATTAAAATATAGTAATAATATAATATTAAAGTAATTTTAACGTATTTCAGGATAACAACTGACTCACTTAGCAATAGTTGTCAGTTGTTATTATTCACTTTTGTATGTGCTGGACGACCATGTTTGCAGAAAGAGGAGTTCACCTAATTCAATAAAAAAAGGTACAACCTTTTACATATTTGGACATTTGAGAGGTTATAAATCACAATGACTTTTTGTGGTTGGAAAATCAATGCGTTGTTTAATGAAAATGAAAGTTTAGTTTGGATTAGATTAATGTGAAAGACTGTGAAGACATAATTTGTCGTGTTCTTGGGACGTTTAACAAAATTATATTCATTGATTAGTTGGGTTTTAGATCTTCAGTTTTTGGGTACAAAGTCAAGCGGATCTGTAGCTAAAGTGAATTGAATGCTGCCTTTTCTAGATAAATTCAATTTCGACTTTATCTACATTCCCGAACCTCAGAACAATGTGTTCTGGCTTTATGGGGGTTTCCTTTCATTGTACATGTTACACAAACCCATGTCAAAGGAACGGAGCATTGTTGTCTTTCCTTCATTTGTTTTCCTGTATGACTGTTGATCTTGCCAACATGGATAACAAACATTATGAAGCTACAGTTGACGGTTCAATCCAAGCAGCTCCAGAAACAAAGACTCCTCAAACGTCATTAATACGTTCAATACTATTTATTAATAAACTATTTTCACATCATTCATTATTTAACCCCTACCAATCCCTTTACAGCAAAGCCCTTCCAGTAGTTGTCAGGCAAAGATTCTTTATTATTGTGGACACACTTCGAAAATTAACTAAATTATATCCCAAAAAACAGATAAACAATATAACTTAATTTACAGTTTGATCTGTCTTATGAGCCTTGCGTATTAATTCTGGTTTTACTTACCGTGCTTCAACTGTTTTAATGTCTTACAGAACACTCAAAAACCTGTCAAATGTTGGTAAACTGCCAAGCAGCACGATAAATACTGTAGTATTACTCATTGAAGGTCCTCCTTAAAGGGCACCCAACTCTCCTGACTTATTCACATGTTGTAAATGTTGAAGTCGTCCTCTTTAAAATGGAGTAGATCATTCATCATGACGTTGCTCCGTTTTGAAGTTATTACTTAATAAAGTTCTCTCCCGTCTGAAATCTCGCCAAACGAGATAACGGTTTAAATTATACATTATGACATCACTCTGGTGGAGGTGTCCTCCTATAGAAGCCCTAAATCAGTTAAGTAACTACATGTTAGTCGTGAAACAAAATAAATATTTATGTAAACATGGTGAGAGTTACTTCTGCCTTTAGTTGTTTTTGTAATGTGTACATTAAGCAGCAAACCTTATTTTTTATTATTCATTTTTAATGTAAAAAACGGGAGTTTTAGGGGCTAGTTTAAAATTACGTGAGTCCTTGAATGCAACTTGTGATTTTGTGACCAATCAGAGCAGAGTGGGCGTGGTTACTTGGACGAGCCTTCTTCTCAGACAAAACAGTTTTAAAGTGGGCGGGGCTTAAGTGTATTTTCTAATGTAAATATCTTTATTAAATGAGAGTTTTGTGCAAAAAGAAACATACTGATGAGTATAATAGAGGTCCTAGAACAATTTAAGAGACACTTAAATCAGCACATTAGGTGCCCTTTAATAATAGTAAAACTACGAAGACACACTACATTTATTGTAATTTAAATAAACCATGCTTTTTAATACAATTCACTTGTGTATAAATGCAATTGTGCTTGTATCTTTTTAAACGTATTCATAAAAGCCTGTGAGTCTTCGCTGTCACTAAAGTGGCCGCCCTCCCTGCACTCTCCTCATCATCTCTATTACTCTCTGCCCCTGGTTTCAACAGCATGTTTGTTAAAATAGTTGGTATGGCTGCACCTATCGATCAGCGATAAATACCAATAAGATGATTTATGATCTTTTAAGGCCGAATAAAGGACAAACAAAGGCAGATTCTTTTGTTTATTTATAAGTAAGTAAGTAATTTATATTTGTAAAGCGCCTTTCCAGACCATGGTCACAAAGCGAGATGTTATTTTTATTGATACATGATGATAGATAGGTATAGCTCTTAGTTATAATTTAAATAAATCAACAAAGATGATCTGTGAATGAGGATGAATGGAAAAAACACCATATCTGTTAACTTTCTCTGCACCGCTTCTCACATGCAAATGATGAATTTGGTCACCGCTTGATTGATTTGGTGAGTTCAAGACCGTCGGAAATGTTAAAACAAAATGCAAAAAAAATGTTTAACCGAACTATAATAACTTAAATGAAAAAATGAACTCATGGGCCTTAAAACTTGCTTGATTTGGGCAGAAAAACATCGTTATTTCAGTGATTTGTGAAGTTTATGTTGTAAGTAAAGTTATGATGTAGGCTTGATGAGCAGACTTTTCAATGAAAAGAAAAACATGGTCATGAAATCATTAAATACTTGTTTTCTTCTGTCTGCAGTGAACACAACTTCAGAAGGAGCCTGGTGGAGCAATGCCCCCCTTATGAGAATCAACATGTGAGTCTGATGATCTATTAAGATAAGGAGGAGGTGTGAAAAAAAAACGAGAACGCAGTCACAATATTAATCAGCATTACATTATATGTATGATAAAGAGCAAGAGTTTTTCCATCTTTTATTTGTTTGCATAACTAAGCAGCAGTGTTGCTGAGGGGCAGCCAAATAAAGAGAGGATAATATACAATGCTGTATAGGGAGGGAGTTTGTTTCATTTTTCTTTAACATGGTCTCACCTTGTTTATGAATTACAATCATTAAAGGGTTAAAGAGTGGACACAACTTTATTATGGGCTTAACTGGAAGAATTATTGTTTGTGCAGGTTTTGTGGTCTTTTCTGTTGCCAATGATTCATGATTATTTATTGTTGTCGTCTGTACCTGCAGGGTCGGCTGTTGGATCCTGTGGCTTGTGGTGCACGTCGCTCTGGAGTGTCATGGTGAGTTCCAGTTCCACAGCTGTGTCTTTCCTGCGCCAGCTGCTCGCGTCCGGAGACAACAAAATCATTTCACACGTCCACAGCAGCCGTGTGATGAAACTCCTCTGATGAGACCTTATGACAGATTATTATGAAGGATGTGTTTCTGACACGGAGTCCTTAGCTCTCTTCCTAGTTAGATAGCAAAGACCCACAACCCTGTTTTCAGAGTTAATTATTGTAAATGAAATATTGTCATATATTAATTATTATTATTGAACTTTATATGTAATTTATTTTAAGTAAAACTACGACTATTTTACCATGTTTTTCTTTCGCAGCAATGGTCGGTTGCATTTATTCAACTCATATTAAAAATTGAACAATCCACAAATAGAAGGTACTATTTATTTTAGGGATTTGTAATATACAGTAAACCCTTAAGAAAAAACCTCCTGTGTTGTGACCTGTAAACATTATTTCTATGATCTCCTTTCCTTTATTGCAAATCCTGAATGAAAACTGGCAGCCAATGAAGAGTTTTAAAATCCAAAGTCTTAAAATGCATTGAATAATTTATCTAAAAACAGGGCCTTAAGTGAAGTTAAAGGTGTTGCATAGATGATGAATAGATCATAAAAATGTACACGCATGATGAGTAAGATTTTATTTTAGGTTCATTTTCTGGTATAATTTATATATTAAAAAAAATGAAAATTGTTCATGTTAGACTCACAATCGCAATGGCAGCACTAATAGAACGGTCAAGCAGCTGGAGCTGTGACTCCGGGCAGATGTAGTCGCAGTACTACTTCTAAGAGACGTTCGCTTTGGGCAACATAGGAAGTTTAAAGGGCAACTAATGTGAAAACCCAACTTTCCTGACTCACTCGCATGTTTCAAATGTTAATTTCTTCCTCTCTAAGATGCAGTAAGTCCCTCATCACATTTACTGTGGTTAATTTCACAGTGAAGTTGTAAAATTAAACGGTATCTTTTCCAAGAGGCACTGACTGCAATGCTTGGAGTATTAAGGCAGGCTTTTGTGGATTTATCTAAGAATAACTCAGTGGTAAGGGCAGTGACGCATTTCTGTGAGAAAACAGCTAGCTATTAATTTGTAATATGTGTAATGTAATTTTTTCTTTTGATAGAATTGCTCTTATGAAATTGGTGTAAGTAAGTAAGTAAGTAAGTCATATTTATTTATATAGCGCTTTTCGAGACCAGGGTCACAAAGCGCTTAGACAATCAAAACAATACTCAAAAAAGTACATACTTTAAAGGTCAAGATAATACTGAGAACAACACAGGAGTTCGAGAAATTCAAGGAAAAGCCTGAACAAATAGAAACGTCTTAAGATGTTTCTTAAAGGAGTCAGTAGACTCCATCAAACACAGAGGGAGAGGAAGATCGTTCCAAAGCTTAGGAGCAACAGCCTGAAAAGATTTCTCTCCTCTGGTCCTGAGCCGTGTGCGTGGAACCATAAGTAGATTCTGATCCACAGACCTCAGAGCCCGAGCTGGGGTGTAAGGCTGGATCAGATCAGTGATGTAAGGAGGAGCCTGACCATGAATAGCTCTGAAAGTAAGAACCAGAATTTTAAAGTTAAGACATGAAAACAAACTGTTACAATAGTCCAGACGAGAAGAAACAAACACATGGATTACAAGCTCCAGATCATGTTCCGACAACATTTTCCTAAGAAGTAGAAGTGTAGAAAAAGGTAGCGTTCAGGAACCGGTATCAAAGTGAGAGTGTTGGTGTCTAAAGTTTTCGGTGGATGCCCAGCCCTTTATCTTTATCTAAGCAGATCATGAAAGAATGTGGACGATCAATGTCTTCTAGCACCTCACCTGACGTGTGCAGGTGATTTCAGTACTTAATTCAACACTTGATAATATTTTATCTTGTTCAAACACATTCAACTTGGCTGAATCCTTTATTGTCAGCCAATGACGATGAATCATCCTAGTTACCCTTAGGTTATTATTAAATTGATTTAATCTGGTATTGATTTTGATGAACCTCCTTCTTTATTGTCTTGAGAATCTGGAATGAATTGTAGTGTGGCTTCTATGGAGACCTTATTGTGTCAGTTTTGTAAAGTTGTACTGTACGCAGAAAGAGTGTCTAATGGTTCAGCATTTTAGTACATGTTTGTCACATCAAGTGAATTCCATATTGAGTAGGAGGGCACATTATGCTTGTTCAACAGGTTCACATTGTGCTGGTGTTCTACAATGATACATTTTTCATTATATATGTTATGTAAGGAGTTTCCCTGCATATTGATTTTTGAATAACTAATGAGTCATTAGT
The DNA here is from genome assembly GCF_982586985.1 of Callionymus lyra. NCBI lineage: Eukaryota > Metazoa > Chordata > Actinopteri > Syngnathiformes > Callionymidae > Callionymus > Callionymus lyra. The sequence goes on along the minus strand of NC_141819.1, from coordinate 36,982,837 downwards.
ATACAAGGAAAAGCTCAGATAGGAGGCAGAAGATGTGAACAGTTTTGTCGCTTATGTGTTTTTTTTTTCCTTTTGCTATAGAGTCTAGAAGCAGTGTCTGATGGTCCCTCATCTTACGATTCATTGTGATACTGTAGGAACACGATATATTTAGTTTCTCTTAAATATCTTAATTGCAGGAAAAACTGTCACAGTGTAAAAAAACACCATGTTATTTATTGCCTAACACTAGCTTTTTGAGGGAATCTATAAAAGGTTGTAAAAGGTTCAAGTATTTACACATGTAGTAACTAAAGTTACTGCCTGTCTTTTTTTTGAAACCAAAATGCACCCAAACATCCACTTTAAAAGCTGCCGGAGTCGACTGAATCCTCAGTCGTCGGGATGTTATAAGTGCTACTTATGGCCAGATGATGAATTGCAACACAAAAATAAGCAAATTAAAACTAACCAAGCCAGAGCTATTAATCTATTTAGTATCCTTGATTAAACATGCTCTGTATCGTACATTTGTCTGGATAAAAGGTGAACTCTAATTGTTGAATAGTGTTGTCGTGTCAGTTAGTCAGCCGCAGGCTAGAACACACCAGAGCGGGTTTTGCTCTCCACGACACAAACAAACACGACTGTGTTGAGGACTTCGCAGGAGACTTTTGATCATGGGATTAGGTTTTCATATGACTCACAATCTTGGTGACTCAAAGAACCCCAAAAGGTATTTTATTGATTTCCCTTGTGTGGCCACAAATGTAGTCTAAGGTTATTGTTTTTTCTTGTGGCTCATGTCAAGGTTTTCCTTCGATACACCCACACTCAGTCTTATATATATATATATATATATATATATATATATATATATATATGTATATGTACGTATGTATGTCTATTGTATGGAAGTAGATCAGTGCCATCAGAATATTGAATGGCTGAATTTAATATTTTAAATGTTGAATTTAATTTCAATTATTCAATATTTTTAAATTCGAAGCCTTTTAAATTCAATATATAAAAAATACAAAGCCTGTCAAATACCACATAACAGTGCCACCCGACAAAACCAAACGCGTACCGAGCTGCTTGATCGTACTTTCAGCCAATCGTGCAACTCGCAGACGATGACGTAACACAGACCACAGACAATAATACAAGATGTCGGACTCGAATGCAACGGTAAGATTTCTGCATTTCTTTAACATATTAGCGCATATTTTCTACCTAATAGCAGAGATGGGGACTCGAGTCACTGTGACTTGGACTCGAGTCGACTCAAGTCGCTGTTTTAATGACTTGAGACTTGACCCGACTTGAAAGTTAATGACTTGGAACTTGACTTGACACGCAAAACTTGAATGACTTTAGTGTTATTCATTTCATGATTGAAATTTGAATTAATTAAATTAATTATAAAATATACAGGGTTCTAGCCAGGATTTTTCACCGTTTTCAGGCGCAGTCGCATCCAGGGGTTAACGTCAGGAAAACTGTTGTATTTCCCTTTTGTTTATTTGTACGCTTCGTGCCGACATGATTAGAGAAAAATATCACTAATTGAGTAGCTCATAAGTTAATCTTACTTCTTTATATTTACTGAATCTGGAGACATGTTGCTTGCACGTTTTCTTGATATTTCCAAGGCAACTCATATTTTAAACACTATTGGCAGAAGTGATCTTTTGATTGAAAGCCATCAATAAATAATTGTATGAAGTTATTTCTTTTTTTCACTTTATTAAGATAAGATTCTGAAGGTAAAATTGCAATAATAAAGTGACTTGACTTAGACTTGACCTAGTATAGGACTTGACATAACCTGTGACTTGACTTGCCCCAAAAAAATGACCGCTAATTAAAATCCTGCAATTGTGGATTGTGTCAGAGCTGCTCCAAATGATTGAAACTCCAAAAAAAACAAAGAACGTGAAGACACTGCTGATGTGCATTTAGCATACAGGTATTTATAGTTAACAATTTCAACAGAATTGTTAACTATAAATCTGTTGATGTGCATTTTAAATTGCACATCAACAGATTTATAGTTAACAATTTCAACAGAATTGTCAGTATTGAACATGTTCAACATGAACAGTCATCTCCTCCTCTGTTGGCACGCTCTCAAAATTCTTTGGAAGAAGGTGGAACACCGACTCAATTTCACTCTTTCACTCTTCTGAACGGAGTATTGTGGGACGTCTGGTAGCTTCTCAGACTTCTTCTTCCCCTTGTTAACGTTCCAGGAAAATACCTACCACCAGATATGTGAGCACATTAAATGGACTCAATACAAGTTATTGATACCATGTACTGTACATGATATACCATTATAAATAATTAAAATGTATATGTTTACAGCAATAAATGTTAAATATTAATACCACCATCATTTCTATGTCATCTTTAACTTAAACACGTAGGGGGACAATGCATTTCTTTTAGGGCTGGTCTCATCGGAACCATGCGACAAACTTGAAAATAATTACATTATTAAGCTTTTATGAAATGCACTGATGGAGCTGCGTGACGTAACAAACGTTTTTAAAATATCTGTAAAATAAATATTTTATTACTTTTGCTCTAACAGTAAGCTACATGCGCAATTCTCGAGTTGGTTAACACCTGAAAGTATTCCTTAAGTTGTCTGTATGTCAAATTAGACTGTTGTCTCCGAGTATAACATGTGTTACCACAAATAATACTGACAGTATTGACAGGATAACCAGACGATGAAGTCAACACGACTCCATAAACTAGAAATTGACTGAATCATAAATCATAGTTTTAATCGTATTTTAAAATACGTAATCATTTTTGCTGGTGGTTTATTTCTGTACTCGTCACAACACAGTTCCCCCGCTTGCATCTCAAACAGCAACACATACAACTCCAGAGGGACAAAATAGAATGTTACATTAGTAAACCCATTAATAATTACTCTATTAATACCAAGTTGTAAATCTACTGTTGGTATTATACTTTAACTCTTCCTGTTACCGTTTGGGATCCGCCATGTTGTATGAACATATGAAGTCAGAACGGGTGCTTAAGTCCCACATAACCGTTACATGAGATGTGTACTCGTACAATTAAGTTGCATCGACGTAACTACATTTTCATACGCGTAATCCAGAAGGCACGCATGCGTAATTGAAGACTTGTAGTTGTAAAAAAAAATCAACCTTAACTATATTATTTTCTTCAACTATATTTTTACTCAACCTCCGATACACATCGAACACCAAGGTTCCAGTCTGGCAGGTAACAGCTTACCCAAGTTACTGTCTTGTTTCGTCAATACAGTTTTTGTCTTTAAATATTGTTGGGTTTATTTAGCAGAACAGGCTTTAGACCTGCACGATTTTAGAGAGTTATCCCAGAAAATAGCAATGATCTGTGTGCTCTATGGTTTAGTCTGATTAATGACACGGTTCCAAAAGGTTTTTATGTTACTGCTTATTTTATCTTTCTCTTGACAAACAAGTCCGATTCTAACTGTTCACTGAAAGTCAAATCAGTCAAGCAGGGCTGAGTGTGAATGTATGCAGAAGATGGTGGCGAGAGTGAAGATCAATAGATACTTGGTTTCAAAATGTTTTAAATTCAAGCCAGGGGGCCGATTCCGGAGTAATTTAATGTGGTCCGCTAGCACTTTAAATCCCTATTTATTTCTTAGTTTAATCCAGCAAAAACTATCATCTGAAATGCATGTTGAAATCATGTTGTCCATAACATTACAGGCTCTTCAAGCTGCATGTGTTAGTCACAGATTTTTTTTGTACCACAATCACTACTAAAATGGGTGCATATGTTCCACACACTCGTAGAATGCGATTTGTAGAAGTACTTCAAACGTGCATACACGTAACTATATATTTGTACCCATAAAACACAAGGCACATATGCGTAATTGAGGAATTGTAGTCGTAAAATACTTAAAATAAATTCTGACTATGTTTTTTCAAGCTTGAATGCTTGAATCTGCTGTTGTCAATCACAGCTAGAAAAAAGACAAACCACGCACGTGCACAGTTTTGCACCTCTTGATTGCCACTTCTACTTTGCACCTCTCGATTGCCACTCCTACTTCTTCTTTCACCACTCGTTACTCTCCCAAAGTGAGGCGTAAACTCCCGCCAGTCAAGTGACGTCTTCATCTGCTGCAGCGCTTCTTCCCTTCTTTGACTTCATCGCTATATAAACAGCTTGAGACCAAAACCTCCGTCACATCGAACGTCCTCAGACAAAACAAAGTCTTCAGACAAAACGACATTAGACGCTCTCAAGTATAAGGAGCCCAATACATGACATGATTAAAACTGTTAATGTCAAATTTTGTCGTTAAATGTCGAAATGACATCATCAGCCTCGCTGGCTCAGTCAGTTGAGTTCAGGGCTTAGCAGCGACAAAACCCGGTGCAAAACCAGACTCGTCCTAGACTTTTTATCTCTGATCTCATGTGTTAGGTGCGCGTGGACCTAGTTATCCACGGCAAATACACCATCATATGTTGACTATTTGTAAACAAAACACTTGCATTGTATAAAAGTAACAAGAATTTGCGCGTGTCACAAATCTATGACTCATACTTGCAGATTCAAGAGGTCGTGTTTAGTAACTTGTACACAAAATATAGTCAAGGTTTGTTTTTTGTTTTTTTTACGACTACAAGTTATCAATTACGCACGTGTACCTTCTGGACTACAAGTATGAATATGTAGTTACGTCAATGCAACTACACATCTCATATTAGGGGTATGTGGGACTTTTGCACCCGTTCTGACTTCATATGAACGCGGCAGTGAAAATATGTCGTGAAGTCATCGTCAGCGAGTTTCAAGATTGGCTGAAAGTACGATCGAGTAGCTCGGTACGCGTTTGGTTTTGTCTGGTGGCACTGTTAAGTGTATTTGACAAGCTTCATATATTTTTTATATTAAATTTAAAAGCTTTCGATTTTTTTTTAAACTTATATTGCATTTAAAAGGCTTCGAATTGAATACTATTTAATATAAAAGGCTTTGAATCTAAAAAAAGATGTAATTATTGAAATCAATCCATTTTTTAAAATATTGAATTATATTGAATTAAGAATTTAGAATTAGATCTAGATCTATAGTTGATTTTTAGCCTTTTTAACCAAGACTAGAATCAATAGTATCGTTATGTTTACAAGGCATGAGTTTTTTAAATAAAATGTTTCTAATAGAAAATATTCTTGAATTGTTTTGTTTCAGGATCCGTTGGTGTTGATCTAGTTGTCCTGGACCTTCCGTGGCATGACCAATTTTGCTGTGACTCAACATCGGTCCACCCCAGTGTGAAGGAAGAGGATGATTCTGCAGAGATGAACGGCTCCGGATCGAAACTCTCACACAGATCTCACTGCAGCTTCGGTCGTTCGACGTCTTCAAACATAGACCGAAATGGTAAAGCTCCCTCTAACCCTTTCATTTCACTAAACTATACGCAAGTTGCTTGGGTTTATCTTGATCTTATGGCTAAAAGAAAAAAAGAAACCCACAATGTTATTAAATGATGATTTGTTTTTCAGTACCTTATTGATGTTCAACAGATTTTTTAAATGAACATTTATTAATATATCGTTCCTACAGTATCTCAATATATTGTATTGTTGCCGCTGTATCATGATACGCATCGTATCGCCGGATTCTTAACAATACACAACCCTATTGACAAATGGTATATATTGAGACTCGGGCTCAAAAATGTCAATTTATTAACTAAAATAATATCCACGTATTCAATACCTACCTAAATAAATATTATTTAAAGTGGCTATTGTACTCTTTATGCTGCAAGCAGGTGAATCTGGTCTTAGTTTGGGCTTTTCTACCGTGGTAGTGAAGGCGGTTATATGAGCGCAAAGCTAAAAAAAAAGAGTTTAACAATAGGCCACAGTATTTCGTATTTGGTTTTGTGAGTCATCAGATACAAAACAAACATTTGTTAGAGGTTTCTTAAACATTTGGACTGCAGATTATTATTTATTACCACTTGAAAACCAGTTATAATCAGGATAACACAAGACATGGGCATTCAAATTGGATAAGAAGTAGTCCTGAAACAACTGTGGAGGAGACTGGACTTGAAAATAAATTGTGAAGTCAAAACTCCAAGACTATTTTCTAGGCCCAGGTTAATTTCAGCATTATAATTTCCAAATGACTTTAAGTTAAAAAGGGCAAAAATAAGATGGCATGAACGTCAAAAAACAAACGTTGGTTTACAGCCTGTATTACGAGTTGTAATTATTAAACGTAACGTAGTATCACCTCGACTGCTGCCGCACACAGAGAATTGCAGAATAATTCTGCTCCTCATGTCTTAATTCACATCATCCACAAACCTGATTACTTGTCTACAACTTCATTATTGGTCCAAGATTGTCTCTCCTCTCCAAAGGTTCAAACCATCTGTCCTCCCTACCTATGTCAGAATTTAAAAGTCTTTTGTGGGGGGGGTTTCCCAGAAGAAAGATCTGACGATCATCTGATTGAAGTGATTATGCGATTAACATGCAGCCTTTGTATTCTCGGCAGGAGGCTGTGTGGACGTGCTGTGCTCCGTCGTGGACAACTGGGAATATTTAAATTGTGATCTTGAACCTCATCACCTCTCATCAGGAAATCTTTCTGTTGGTGCTATAGAAGTGCGTCTACAATGGCTGGTGTGAGTGTGAAGCTGTTGTTTACTTTAATATAATGTCTATATTATCTTATAAATATGTATATACATATATATATATACATACACAAACTTTGATACTAATATTTATTTTCCAGGTCTTCAAGTAACGAGTCGAAGAGATCAAACGATCCTGTCCGCTGTGCGTCCGTGGAGTCTTTTCGATGTTCACTCACATCTGATAAAAAAGCAGGCGTTGCCATGGTGACCCTAGGCATCTTTAACAAAACAACAGAGCCAGTCCTGATCAAGTTTCCCACCCCACCAGGTAAATGATTACAAGTTCATTCTATTTAAATGGATCAATTTACAATCTTATTGTATCTAAATGGCACAGCTTTACCTTCGATGTTCAATTTGATTGACTTAATGTGGTTAATTTAATAATTTCTGAGATTGATATTTCATCCACTATGAAATATAATGCCAGTCTATAAAAATGTATTTCATTAGAATTTAAGTTATACAATATTAAAATGCTAAAACACAAAAGTAGAGATTCAAACATAAATTATTACTACAGCAGCATAATGTTTAATATACTGTAAGATTGTTATTTAAAACTCAATGAAAGTGGAGAAATGTAATTTTATACACAATTTTGATTGACCTCTGTATGTTTTGTGAGTGTGAGAGGAAACTTGCATAAGCACAGGATAAATAGAAAAAAGTCATTTGGTCAGAGTATATTATATTTTAAAATGTGAGTTCAGCAAAGTGAAATGATGGCCATGGATGAGTCGCTAGTGAGGCTTCCGGAAATTTTCTTTCCTTTAAAGTCTTTGGCTTGCCGACACAGGGGCTTAAATTATTAAACCTAAAACTAGACAAGAGTGTGTGGAGAATACATTTGTGTGTGTGTGTGTCGACAAGCACTTTCCTCCCTCTGTTTGATCAACCTCTTTGCTTAAACACCCATGAGCGTAGGACAGACGTTGGGGCAGATTCTTTATTAACACTTTACATTGTGCAGTGTTTGTCTTTGCATCCATCTTCTCTAAACCTCTTTAAATTCACTGAAAACCTGAGTTGGAGCACAGGAAGGTCCAGAAAGTCAACATGAGTAAACATTCTTTTGTTGGTTCTTATTCATCCAGTTCATCACACTTTAAGGGTTTAAATCAGGACTTTGCTTTGAAAACATCCAACACTATAAGGCTTTTCCAGTCAATGCAAAGTCCCATGAAGCCGTAATATATTCAACTCGACGTACAATCAATTCAATAAATGACTTCTATCGCTGTGTCAAAAGCAAATTAATTATATAATAATATGAAGATCATGAGGAAAGTAACAAAAGAATAATTCACCACCAGAATAAAATAAATAAACAATTAAAAAGCAACAAAAACTATCTGGAAAAGGAAAACTAAGCAGGTGTCAGACAGAAAAGATGGTTTTGGTTCCAATATTTAAATCAGTGAATGCTTATATATATTTACTACACGTTGATTTTGCTTTGTTTTCAGAAAATTGTTGAAGCATTCTTTAAGTTTCATATTGCATATTTTCATTAAATTGATTCACATAAAGTAAATGAAAGTTCGATAAGGTCAAAAGTAGTGTAGAAAATGTATTTTATTTGCTCATATTTAAGACGACAATCAGTTTTATTTTTTCGTTCTTGTTCTGGGCCTGAACTCTTACAGTAGTTTAGCAGCATCAAAGGAACAATCACCACAATGTCGCCACAATTACGGTTTATTTATTTCATGATCTCATGTAATGCTGTGTTTTATAGTTTTATTTAGTTTTTAAATGGTCACCTGAGCAGAACCAATAGGATTCTTAGCAATTCCTTAAGTCTTTGTGAGTCTTTGTGTAAAATCCAACATGTTATTCGTCTTATTATTATAAAGCAAGTTATGTTGTGTTAACATGTAGTAAACAATGCATAACAAGAGTTGTGTACATCTTGACAGTGAAGCCCAGAACTCCCACCAACCTGTCACACATCCAGACGGTCAAGCCAGAGCTGATCCTAATGTGGGAGGTTCCCAACTACCATGTCATCGGCCCGCTCGTACACCAAGTCCGATACACATCAAACTCCAAGGATCCAGTCTGGCAGGTAACAGCTTACTGTCTTGTTTCGTCAATACAGTTTTTGTCTTTAAATATTTTTGGGTTTATTTAGCAGAACAGGCTTTAGACCTGCACGATTTTAGAGAGTAATCCCAGAAAATAGCACTGATCTGTGTGCTCTAGGGTTTAGTCTGACACGGTTCCAAAAGGTTTTTATGTTACTGTTTATTTTAGCTTTCTCTTGACAAACAAGTCCGGTTCTAACTGTTCACTGAAAGTCAAATCAGTCAAGCAGGGCTGAGTGTGAATGTATGCAGAAGATGGTGGCGAGATTGAAGATCAATAGATATTTCTAAATGTTTCAAATTTAAGCCAGGGGGGCAATTCTGGCACCTCAAAGTGAGGTCGGCTAGCACTTTAAATCCCTATTTATTTCTTAGTTTAATGTTCACCAAAAACTATCATCTGAAATGCATGTTGGAATCATGTTTACCATAACATTACAGGCTGTTTTTTCATAAACGGCAACAAATGATCTGGAAAATGCTGTAATTTAGTGAACTGGTATTTGTACTTCAAGGAGAAAAGAAAGTTTATATTGTGGTGAAATAGTAAATTATCATCTTAGAGTTTAATTAACGACGTAGAATTCTGTTTTGGGGTTAGCGTCTTCTTTATATTGTTACACATATTTCTAACACTATTAATATTGAATTTTCTCGGCTTCTACTTAATGTTACCAAGCATCTGGTTTTGCTCTCGATCGTTTGAAGGTCAACTCTACTCATGACGAGCCTCGACTGGTTCTGGACCTGAAGCTGAAGCTCAAATATACCATCCAGGTTCGTTCCTCCACACTGGCCTCACCTCCGCTGTGGAGCGACTGGAGCGACCCCCATTACATCTACCTCGACAGTAAGCAGCTCTCACTTAAAAACCAAAACACATTGTTATATCTATTTAAATACTGAAGTATTTTCAAAGGATAATGGTACGAATGCTTCTTATTTGACCCACAAACTTTAAAAGATTTCAACCCATGAGTAGCTACTTAAAATATCATTGTTGGTTCCACAGTTACAGCATTTAAAGTGAGAAAAACTACGAAATATTGCTATTCTTGGTGTGATTACGACCTAAAGTCTTGAGTGAAACCACATGATTTCTGACCCCCGGCAGGATCTTAAATAGACCCGTTAACAACTCAACCCCCTGTGGGAGAGCGATAAGTCGCTGACCTCAATTTTCTCTCTGATAGATTTACGGCGGTGTTTAACGATTAAGAAACAATTCCGTCTCATTAACTTGAATCCCTGATGAAGAACCAAGTCTGTGGGGTCATTGTCATGATTCATAAGTCACAGAGGTCAGATGAAGGTCAGTTGTCAAACACAAAATAGTAGCTTTGGACACAGCCGACTTATTTACACACTAAATAAAGCACTATAATTATTTCTTTCTTCTTCTGCTTTGTCATGCTGTCATCAGACTTCAAGGATCATGAATGAGGCCGTTTCCTGATTCGTGTGTTGACCAAATCATATTTAGACCTTTATTTTCTAAGGCCTCATTCATTCGACGGCGACGAGTCGACTGAATGTACACGCATTATTTTTGACCGCCGACCCGTGATCACTTCAACTTGAGCCAGAAGGCAAAATTATTAAATAATAATGTTCAATTCATAAATGAATGAACGGTCAATAACAAGAGTTTATAGATAGATACTGATGATGTAACTCAGAGAAATACATTTTTTTCAAAACATTTGACAAGTTTTAAAGAACTCTCTAGAGGTCATTGTCAAACCTTCAGTGACCTTGAAGTGCCCAACCAGCTCTACATTTTACAAAATGTAGAAACGGAAACTATTAAAACAGGTCAATGGCTGCTGGAATTGTGAAGCGGATCATGAAGAAGGGATCCTATGTTACTGTCTATCTTGGCCTGTTAAGATGTTTTGACCAAAATAGCTCTTAATTTAATTTCATTCAATGCTTTGAAACTCTTTTATGTGTAATAATATCGACAAGGCATATTTGCATTTTTTTTTTATTTTTCTTTATTTTTGAAAAAGGAAATACTTCTATATTTGGGACGTTTGTTCAATGTTTATTTTTTGCCTCAACTTATTAAATTTGTGTTTTCATATTACTATTTAATATAATCACCGGTTTTTTTTTCTTCTGTTTTGCATTATTTTTCAAGCTGCCAGTTATATTCCAGAGAAGATTGTGGTGCGACCGGGTCAGAACGTGAGCGTGTACTGCGTGTTTAACAACCACAGCGTTAACGCCAACGCGGCCAAGTGGATGTTGAACTTCAAACAGCTGCTCAATCACAGCCATTCTGTCAACGAGCGGGTAAGAAACGGACCCTCATCCATTCCCTGCCCAATCCTATTGTGTCCCACATCGTGCACTTCTGCACTTAATGTTTTGAGTAAATAGTGTGTTCACACTGTGCAGTGTGCGAGAATGCAGTACTACGATGGAACTCAGTTAGAATTTCTCTGATCGTGAAAAAAATACTCAATAAATACTTTTTTTGTATGATCCAGAATAAAAATGTAACTACCTTAAATGAGAGTGACATTATAAAACATGATTTAAAACATTTGTCAACGCAGGTCAGCAAGGTCACGCTTCGACCTTCAGAGACCGGGATGTACGATCTGTTGCGGTGTACGCCGGAGTGGACCATCCCCTACAGCCAGATCTATGTCCAAGGTCAGTGTTTTGGTTTGAAACGCTCTAAGTGCTTCTAAATGATTATAGCTAGAGACGAGGAGAAATTGAAGTAAAAACAGAGGCGTGGAGTTACAGTAAGTGTGTCAATGTACCAGCTTTCTCTGTGGTGCCAGCAGACCAGGTCCTGTCTAGATAAGCTGTACAGGAAACAACTTGGGTGAGATATCACGCAGCAGTTATCCGTCAGCTAAGTTCAAATTTCTACAATCCAATGACTAGTGTTGGTTTGACATTAAGTTGACAACATCATAATGTTTTTGGGACTTTTCTTGATACTGACATGTCAAGTCACGTGACCTGAACAAAACAGTTTTACCACTTAAATAGTAAATTCCTGCTTTTTTAAATTGAGTACATCCAGTCCCAGTTTTAAAATGTATACAATAAAAATCATAGTTTCTTATTTAATTGTTTATTTGCAGAATTTAGAGTCTCTTTAAAGATGGATGGTATTATGGGATGGTCAATTTTTACCTCAGATTGAGCTAAGAATAGAGCTAAGAATAGCAAAACTGCTATTCATTATAAAATGTATTTCACTATGTATTTATTTTTAGAGAAAAAAACAAATTTTTACACATGTGAAATAAAGTTTAACATATCTAAAGAGTCCTACCTGAACAATTAAATCAAAATGAATTGTGTGGACCTCCTGCAAGGTTTTGAGGATTTTCAATAGTATTTAATATATCTGTGATAATACATTTTAATTTGTTTGTATAATGAGATCATTTTGAATCGTAAAATTGGAAACAAAAATGTGTAACCTTCTGAATACATAAGTAGTTTTTTGAGTTTCACCGCATAGTTAGAGCCACTAGCCTCAGGTTGCTGGTTCACTTTCAACACTGTGGACATAAACAACGATTGCGTGAAAACACTTAGTTTTCTGTTTCAGGAGCTGCTATTGCTATCAAATGTGTAACAAATGGGGATATTGATGCCATGGATTGTAGCTGGACGAGCAGCCAGATGACCACACCCAACTTTAAATCAAGGTAAGTTACAGTTAAAAGCAGCTTTCTTCATTTCATCGCCTCTAGTGAGATTTGAATCATGATCCACTATAGTGTCCCACAGACGATTGACACTTACACCACATGTTTACTCTGATTTGATGTTGAGAGTTTGCGTTTTACAAGGAAGGACAAGTGAATCTACCGAAAAAACAAACTAAGTCCATATGCTAATTTTATGGTATTTAATGTACTTTTTGAACAGATTTATAAAATTAACGACTTGTATTGTCTGTGACAAGTTTCCCAATTTACTCTTGATAAAGTGGTAACTGATTTCATTCGTTTCAAAACCAAAATCTAAAAAATCTAAAAGATGCTGGAGTCAACTGTATCCTCTCGTTCTCAGTCTTAACCAAGATCTTGCAAGATTTCTTTGTTGCATTAGCTAGCTACAGAGGCTGTAATGCCTGCCACCAAGGAGCCATGAAAGGTTCAACTGCAACACAAAAATGAACAATAATTCACAGATAAAATCTAATTATTCGATTATTTAACAAACACTTTATTGAAATATAAACCATAAACTTACGATGGTAAAAAAAAAAGTATGATTGGAAACCCACAAAAATAGATACAGTGCAGTTGAATAACGATTCAGTATTGTGAGAAAAAAATATTGTGACGTATTGATAGTTTCTTACACCACTAGTTGAAGGTGGTTAACAAAGTTAACACAGTTGTCCCGTGTTCATGCAGGTGGGCCGACATGATGTGTGACGAGATGGAGGAGAAGGAGGGAGCAGGAGAGGTTGTGGGAGGTAACGGACCGGGTTGTCCTCCGGACCCGAACCAACACTGCACTATCCGACCTGTGAGGATGAACTGCTACAAGCTCTGGTTGGAGATTGAATCAGAATTTGGTCCCATCAGGTCCAAACCAGTTTACTTGTCGCCGGAAGACCACAGTATGTTGAAATCTTATTTTGTTTACATATTTCAAGAAAGAAAATATTTCATATATTTTGAATTTATGAAATGAGTATCATAATACAATAATAAAATATATGCAGTTTGTATTGACACAAGTTCATCCTTTTTTATTATTGATACATTTTTTTTTGGCTGCATTCGTAGTAAAAGCGAACCCACCGAGCCACGTCAAAGCCATCAGCCGTAGAAGTGGAGTCCTGAAGGTCACGTGGCTTCGACCGACTCTTCCTGTTAACGGACTCCAGTGTCAGCTTCACCTCCTCATACCATCCTCTGTCGGGGCTCAGCCGGAGTGGAAAGTAAGTGTTTCATTGAATTATTATTCAATATAATGCTCATTTTAAATTCATACAAGCTGTGTTGGTGAGTATCTGTGTGCAGTCGGATAAACATCAAAACACAATAATGTGACTCCCTCTGTCGGTATGAATTTCACTTTTACTGCTTATTCTTTCTTGAACAAACGAAACCAACTTTTGGAAAATCATTATCAAAAATGCGTTGAAAGGATCAAAGTCCAATTAACATTTTCTTGTTTAATTTTATCATGGTATTTTTATGGTGCAACTATATTGATGTCTTTTAATCCATTTTAAAGTACCACATTCACACTTTTGATGCTTGTATTCTTCTTTAACTCCAATGTAGAAACATATTTTGGAAATAGTTTATTGTGCATCCCGGTGTCTTGTGAAACAAATCTGATGTGTTCTCATTTCACTTTAGAACTAACTTGTTTGTTGTTATCTTGTAATAACTTATCGTCTTTGTAAAATAATAATTAAAAGACAGATAATCTCAAAGGTTCCACACACAGCGTCATTTTAAGCTCCGCACAACTGCTCATCTTTTGTTTAAAATGAATGAAAAATATGAAATTACCCTGATTTCTAAACTGTGTTTGGGGGCATTTGCAGGTTTATGACCCATCGTGGGACTCCTGGGTGGAGGTTGCTGTCCCAGACATGTGCTGGTTCTACACCGTTCAGGTCCGCTGTGTGCACACCCTGGGCTCAAGATACTGGGGCGACTGGAGCGAGCTGGTTCACTCCACGCCTGAGAATAGTCGAGGTAAAGTGAAGTTCTGAGGCGGGTGATGTGACCTTGGACGTCATCAGAGCTAATGGACAGCTAACATTCTATGACTGTAACGTTTTATTCTTTCTCAGCTCCTGAACGTGGACCAGATTTCTGGAGGATACTTCAGGAAGATCCAGAGAAAGGACGGACCAATGTCACTCTACTTTTAAAGGTACACGGCGAAAGTTCGATTTTTCAAATTACTGTTAAATTTCAACCCTTCATTGATTTTGATCGTTGCAGCCTCTTCATGCTGCCGAACGTTCCTACTGCGTTAAAGGATTCATAGTTCAACAACAACCTGCAGGCGGCGCTGTGCACAGCGATTCTATCGAAGTTGTGTCCTCGCACAATTTTGTGTGGAACCACGACGTTCGGACTGTGACGGTGACGGTGGAGGCCTTCAACAACCTGGGGAGTTCTGAAGACAACACTCAGATGACACTGGAGAGAAGACACAAGCGTAAGTGAAACAACAGCAAGGAAAACAGTCAACATTTGCATTGATGAGTTTACTGAGAGGGAGTGAGATTAGAAACGCATTTTATTTCAACTAGAAGGCTAGTTGGTTGGAACTGCTCTTAATAGAGCCATGGCAGTTCTCCAACCCTACAATACAATACAGTTGTATCATATTCTGATGTATGGTATGTCTGGTTTTAATGAGGTTTGTTGCATTATTTAACTTAGATTAAATGTACCAAATATGTTACACATGTGCTGAATATGTAATTCTGAAAAACAACTACCTTATTATTGTTGAGTGCATGAGAAAAGAAAACTTGAGGTGAGAATAAGACCAGAAAGTGAATATGTTAGAGGAGAATTGAACTTTCAAATTGTATTGATTAGTTGGAAACTAAGTTGTAGTAGTTGGAAAAAGTTTTGCTCCTTTTAACAGTAAAATAATTACTATAATTAAAAAAAGAGAATTATTTTCACAAGTGTATAGCTTCAATGTCAGGGGTGGGCAATCACATTTCATCAGGGGCCACATTGGATACTGTGACTGTTGTGAGAGGCATTAATCCAAAAGAGAGCAAAGACCTAAAATATGATAGAAAAACTTGAAAAAAACAAAACAAGTAAGAATAGAAAAGATAAAATATCAAAATGAAATAAACCTTATAATGGCAAAACTTATTTATTAACCTTTTATGTAAAATAAACTGATAGAAAAATGACTTTTTCCACTAAATACGATATCAATATTTTCTATATTTTCTAATATTTATTTTGAGGGGCATGACAATTTTCACAAAAGTTACAAAAAATCTGAAAGGAAAAAAATTAAGAAAGTTAATACAATAATAAACACAAAATAGAATTCTATATATATTTTTTAATTTCAAATTATATTGAGTTTTTTAGCTTAAGAAACAATGAATTCTTGGAAAATCCAGGCCATGACTGAGGACAAGAGGATACAGTGGACTCCGATGCCTTGAAAGCTGATGTTTGGACATATTTTGGTTCCAAATCAAATGAAAGTAGTTACGAATTAGTCATGAGGTACTACTTATCAAACAGATAAAATAACCGTCGTAGTCGATAAGATTACTGATTTGTTTTTGGTGTTAAAACTGACACAGAAGTGAAACCAATTAGTAGTGCAGTGAAGATGATTGTAATTCAGACGGCCTCTTTCAGGAAGGATGATGTAAACTCGGCTGAAAGCTCCAGGAAACTGGATCGCCCCCCAAAAAATACTGTTGAGATCAAAGAGTTTTCTGGGAATAGTCGGACAAGTTTCTCGACAGTGCTGAAGTGATTAAAGCTTTTCATAACTAGATGTAGGGTATGATCTTTTCTGCTCTCTTGTCTCTGACACACTGCGTTCACGTGGTTTAGTTGAACAGACGAGATATTTAAGCTTAAATGAACAGCAATTTTTATATTCCCCCAATGCCTCTCAACATTTTTCCACACCTTCGTTGTACCATTAGTTGAGTACTTACAGAAAGACCCAAATTGGTTTTTAATGCACTTGGGTTGTTTGTTCGTTACTGGAGAATTTATCTTCATATTTTTCATGCTTTTAGAGAAATTCCAAGAACTACTTTTAGTCGTGTTATGTGATGGATTGATGATTCACAGTGGCACAAACATATTTACTTTTCCTGTGCAAGCATTTTTTTTAAAATCTCTACCTAATGTCATGACAACTGATGTAATTAAACATTTAACTGATCTTTTGTTATATACAATAATAATAATAATATCTCATGAGGGAAACACACAGGTGAAGTGCTAGAGCCTCATGTCATGAATCAGAATATTTTTTTGTGGTGGATGTTTCTGGTTCTCCTGAATTGTGTCTTTTTTTGATTGTCATTAGAGGTTAATTCATATTTGTAAAATTGTAAAAAAAAAAAAAATTAAAGAAAAAAAAAAGGCTATTTTTGCTACCCAAGGTTCACCCGTCATGTTTATTTATATTTCAATTTGTATTTATTGAATTGTAGACTGTGCTTCTTTCTGTAACTCTATTTTTGTTTGCTTATATTTTCTGTCTTTCAATGTTTTATTGTTATTTTAGTAAAGCATAACTAAAAACACAATGTAAAAAATGAACATCAGTCTTTAATATATCATTTTATATATAAAAGAGCTTGAAATATTTATGTATGGGGAAAAAAATCTGAATTTTTTACCAAAGCTTGAATTAAAAGTCTAAAAGTGTTTTGTCAAACATGCAGTTCCTGCCATCAGACTAGTCACTCTCCTCCTCCTCTGATGTGTCCACAAGGTCGGTGTGTTCGCTCCTTCCATGTCCTGGTCGTCAACAGCACATGTGTGTCTCTGCTCTGGACTCTGCTGGACAACAGCTCCGTCCCTCTCTACATGGTGGTCCAGTGGTCCCGGCCACAGCAGCAGGATCATAACAAGGACCAAGCTGAAGTCATGTGGGCCAGAGTTCCTTTCGCCGACGACTCCGTCTATCTCAAAGGTGCGTCCTCCTGTGCCGGGTCACCTTGACAACGGTCGCAGAGACACATCTGGGTCAACAGAAGACTTTTATAGTTCAGTTCAACTAGCATGAGAAGGATCAGAACATTGTTTTTGTGATCCTTTCATTTTAGGAGACTTTTACGGCTCTGAAGAAATCCGCTTCCAGCTGTTTCCAATCTTTGCTGACGGAGAGGGAGAGCCGGTGTCCGTCCTCGGTGAGTGTTGACATTGACAGTGTGTTCCACTGAAGCTGCACAGAGCGCTCACCTGTGTCGTCCATGCAGCCTCCAGAGAAGACCCGGCTGCCTCCATGATGCTGATGATCGTCTCCATGCTCTTCATCGTGCTGATCGTCTCTCTGATCTTCTCACAAAACAAGTAAGAACACACTTCCTCGCTGTTTCACTTATAGACTTATACGTCAAAGATGGAGTACAGTCCTCGCCATGTCTCTGTTCATCATTTTCTAGCACACGCTACTGCATATTCAAAACCATTTTAGCAAGCTTCAGCCAGAAGAAGCAAAGCTTGTTGTCTTTGTTCACAAAATTAAATAAAAAGTTACATAAGAGAACATCTGGGAATTTGCCCGAAGAGGGTGATGGTGTGCTGACTCTCTCTTTTTGTTCGAATCAGAATGAAAAGGTTCGTGTGGAAGGAAGTGCCGAACCCGAACAATTGCTCGTGGGCCCGAGGTCTGGACTTCAGGAAGGTAAGAGAGGAAATACTGAATTTAGTTTTCACTTTGTTTTCTGTTCAAATATTTAAGATACAGCTTGAACTTTATCCACCTGAACCCTGAAGAGGTTGTTGAAGTGAACCGTGTGAGTCCTGGTGAAAAGAATCTCACATGTGTGCTGACCCACCTGTCCAGCAGGTGGCAGACACTATTTCTGAACTTGCAATATTTCTTTATTTCCTTCAACATTTACTGAAGTGGTTTTGGTGGATTAATGTGTCAAGAATTTAGTCAAAAAGGTCTCCAGATATGGTGATCCAGATATTTAACTCTTTACTTTAAATATCCTGATGCTAATCCGTAGTGTTTTTCCTCTTGTGTGTTTTTATTTTATTTTATTTTATTTTATTTTATTTTATTTTATTTTATTTTATTTTATTTTACTTTATTTTATTTTATTTTACTTTATTTTATTCTGTTAATAGTGCTAATTTTCTAATACTGTAAATAATTTTTATATTTTAAGATCGTTTTATTTTATTATCTCTTTTACTATTTCTTTTTTTCCATGCACTTTATTTTCATTGTCCTGCTGCTGCTGTTGTAAAAGTGTTTCCCCTCTGGGGATGAATAAACGTTTTTCTATTTCAAATTACATTTCTTCATATCTGCCTTGTTTTTGCAAAAGTATCAATTCTCAGTCTAATAAAAATTGTTTATTTGATCGTGTTTTTGAAACATCTGTCGTTCCTCACACTCCAGGTGGACACCTTCAATCATGTGTTCCAGCCTCAGGAGGGTCTTCACGCCTGGCCTCTCCTGCTGCCCTCTGAGAACATCTCTCAGGTGGTCATCGTGGACAAGACGGATTGCGCGGCCTTCACTCCAGCCCTGGCACTTAATCATGAACTTGCGACTATCGTCATCGTCTCGCCCTCGACGGACAGCGAGAGCCTCCTGGACGCCTCGGTGTCCGACCTGAAGTTGGACGAGTTGAACGCGCCGCAGGAGACCTCGGGACAGTCGTCGGTGGCGTACGCCACCGTGGTCATGGCTAGCCAGCACCAGGACAAGGACGGGAGCGGCTGCAGCTCCAGCGACGAGGGAAACTTCTCGGCCAACAACTCCGACATCTCCGGCCTGTGGGAGCTGGACGACCCGCGGAGGTCGTGCTCTTTGAACTCCGTGGACGAGTTCTACGAGGCGTCGGAGCCGGAAAACGAGGGATCGGACGTGCAGGAGCTCAACTACTTGGGTCTGAACTACCTGGAGGAGGAGGAGAGCGAGGAAGAGGTCACGCAAGTGGAGCTGCTCAAAAACTCCAGCTCAGGCGACGGCCTGAAGCTCTACGTGCCTCAGTTCAGAACTGAGCACTGAGCACGTCCAGCTGTGCTGCTCAACAGCTACGATTGCATCGTCACGTGTCTATGTGCTGTGAAGTCCAGTTTCAGTGCTGCTAGTGTGCTCCGTGCATTGCATTTCAATAATGAGTCAGAGTCTGAGCTTCACTGGTGCCAAAGTCTGCTCTGCAGGAAGGAGTTGGTCGAACCCGCTGCTCACAAGAGTTGTGACACTGAACAGCTTTTTGTTCACCAGACGCACAACTGCAACACCTGCACACACACTCAGGTGAGACTCCTCCATGTCTTCAGGTCGAGACTAGAAACTACCTGAACACGTGAATCCTCCTTCAGGGTCCTGTTTACACACATGCACACAGTTATACACACACACTCATGCACACAGTTATACACACACTCATGCACACAGTTATACACACACACTCATGCACACAGTTATACACACACACTCATGCACACAGTTATACACACACACACATGCACACAGTTATACACACACACTCATGCACACAGTTATACACACACTCATGCACACAGTTATACACACACACTCATGCACACAGTTATACACACACACACATGCACACAGTTATACACACACACTCATGCACACAGTTATACACACACTCATGCACACAGTTATACACACACACTCATGCACACAGTTATACACACACACTCATGCACACAGTTATACACACACACATGCACACAGTTATACACACACACTCATGCAAACAGTTATACACACATGCTCACAGTTATACACACACACACACATGCAGACACACACAGTTATACAGACCAACGCATACACACAAAGTAATACAGACACACACATGCACACACAGTAATACAGACACACACAGTAATACACACTAATACAGACACACACAGTAATACAGACACTCACATGAACACATATTAATACAGACACACGCATGTGCACACAGTAATACAGACACGCACAGTAATACACATCAATACAGACACACACAGTAATACACATTAATACAGACACACACATACACACAGTAATGTGCACACAGTAATACAGACACACATAGTAATACACATTAATACAGACACACACATGCACACACAGTAATGTGCACACAGTAATACAGACACACACAGTAATACACATTAATACAGACACACACATGCACACACAGTAATGTGCACACAGTAATACAGACACACACAGTAATACACATTAATACAGACACACACATGCACACACAGTAATGTGCACACAGTAGTACAGACACACACAGTTATACAGACAAACAAATGCAGGGACACAGACAAATACAAACACACGCATATAACTGCATGCAAAAGCACAGACACACACATGCACAGACAAACGTACATATGCACAGACACATGCACACAAGGAAACGGGTACACACCACGAAGACAAATACAGACACAAGCACTATGACGTGAAGAGAAAACCAAACGTTGATATTTGACTGGACGGATAATAAAGGAAGTTCTTCTGTGAAGCTGGACAAGACAAACGTTGTCCTGGTCACAGTTCACCCTCGACGGCTGAGACCAGTTGTAGTTTCTCTTTTGGTTCAGGAGGAGAAGGAAAAAGAGAGTCTGTTGTTGGAGAATATTTGAAGCACAATACACTTCACATACATTTGAACAAGATTTAGAACGGCAGGTGTTTCACATCTGTGAAATCTGAATCAAAACGACGTCTAGCTCCCGATTGGTGTGTCGAGAGTGTTCTGACCCGGAGCTTCGATGACTTGGCTCTGATGTACATCAGCTAACACAGCAAGATGGCACCATTGTGCTGATGGCTGCGATCAAGAAGCCTTAGTCAAAGTTGTTGAGAATTTTTTTCATTTTCAATAAAATCAGGAAAAATAGAAATGCGGAGAAAGAAAAAAATGATATTTTTCAGACTACGAGGCAAATTAAAATCCTTTAATTTTCTTGAATAACAAAAGTCTGCTGCTAATTATCTGGCTGTCTTGTGTATTTCAGTGGTCGCTCGTGGATCAGCTTTTATTTTTGCATATTTAACTATATGGTAGCGTTCCTGACTGACTCGCCTACGAGACGGCCTGTTTTATTCTGTAGACCACAGCAGATGGCAGACAGTGTTTTCTAACTACTCTCTCCTTCCCTTAAGGCAGAAACCTAAACACATGTCCTCCAACTGAGCCACTCAATGACACCTTCACTGACCTGAGTTAAATCCAAAGGTAAATAAATGATTCTTTAATTCTGTCTGTTCAAAAGATGAGCCTTATCATTTGGTGTGCCTTATAGTCTGAAAATGTTGGTACTTGATAGTTGTTACTTTCCTTTTTTTACTACCTTCATTAATAAAACATGATAGATGTAAAAAAAACCTTTACAGATACAAGAAGGTCAAAGTTCAGGTTGTCTTAACAACTTTGGGAAAAACCTACATAGAGGACGGCACGGGCCGGATGGATCAAAAAAAGGTCTGCACTCTGGCTTGGGAATGTCCGAACATAACATAGGAACATACACAATATTTAAAGAAACTGTTTCTTCTGTAACCTAGCAACAGTGGAAGACTAGCAGCTGCTCACATAGGAACGCTAACAATGTGTGACAAGATTGTCTCTCGACCTCAAAAAGTCTTGCTCGAAGGCGAGTCAAAATTTGATATGCTGGGTTTAAACGACACTGGTCTTAGGTTTGAATCTATGTGCCAAATTGGAGCTGAGCCAGAAGGAAACTTTACATTCCTCACTGTGACATTCAACACAAGGTCAATATGGAAGGAGCCAGGTGGACTTTATGCTGGACACTGAGGAGTTCAGGCATCTTCAGGAGACCTTGAGTAGAGCTAGAATCAAAACAGGTCTTGAGTCACCAACCTCTGTTTTCTTTTCGGGTGACTCATCTACGTCATGTATCGCCGTCATGAAGAGTTTGTACGAGTGTACGACCACTGCTGTGCCTGTTCATGGGATGTTCATGTACCAGACGAAAGAATGTATTTTTAAAACAAAAAGGGACATTTTAATGTTGTTATTCCATGATGGAAATAAAAGTGTTTACTGTGACTCTGTGATCATTCATATCTTTATTTAGTATGTTTTTGCTGCACAAATTACATTACATTAAATTAAATTATGTAAATATATATATAAAAAAAAAATTAAATGTATCTTTCTGTGTTTATTAAACTAATAATAAAAATATTCAATGCATAAATATATTTTCTTTTCGGAGTGTCTTTTGTATTTCGATGCTTTTTAGATTTTATTTAAGAAAATGTGTTTCCAATATAAATATATAGATATACAGTAAAATAATACATACTTATTACATGACTGTTTTATAATGAATTTCAGAAAGTAATTTATAAGTTATCGCTTGTTTATTGTAGATCTATTTTGTTCATACATTGGTTTTATTGTTTTGCAATAAATTGGTAATTTCTAGGGGTGTGTATTGTCAAGAATCTGGCGATACGATCTGTATCATGATACAAGGACAACAATAAGATATATCTTGATACTGTAGGAACAAGTATATATTTGTAGTATTGTTGAGTACTTGACTCTGGTGTTGCGGAATTTACATGACTCTTGATGAAGTTGTAACTGCTTTCATTAGTTTTGAAACCAAAATATGTCCAAACATCACCTTTAAAAGATGTATCCTCTTATCCTCAGTCATCAATGGGATTTTTGCAGAATTTAATTCTTCCTTCAGCTGCGGAAGATGTAAAGTTTAAATGCAACACAAAAGCAAATAAATACAGTGAATATTTGCATGTTTATTTATTATTTATGTATTTATTTTTTATAGAATTACTTTATAATAAACACACTTTATTATAAAATATTGCAATGTAAATGTTTTATCTATGAACGTATTACTTTTAATCGCCAGCAATTGATAATATTAAAATGCAAGTACTTCATCCATGAACAGTAAACCACCATCTATTGGTTGTAATAGTAGTTTCAATACATATATTAAAAGTATTTTCCCAGTGTAAATACTTTGAGGAAAAGCTGCTGGAGAAGTGGATCAGAATAGTAGCTATGTGTTGGTGCATGGCTATATAATGCTTCACAGAGATTACTTTGATGCCTCAGTATTGTAGTTTTTGCGCCTTGATGTTTCAACATCACGTCTTTGATCCCCGTCTGAGCGTCTGAGATCAAGTCACAGCTGATATAATCAATAAATGGGGGAGGACATCTACATTGTGTGCTTGTCCCAATAGCAGGTTTTAGGCTGTGACTTCTTCACACCAGAGCTAAAGCAGTGAAGAACCCACAGAGTTATGAACAGAGTTGATACCAAGTATTGCGTCTTCTAAATGGCCCGTGTTCCCATTGGCGCCCTCTTTTCCATCGCAGCCTTTGACAAGAAAAGATTCACCATGAGGAGACTGTGTCCGACGTTGTCTCGCTCTGGTGACCAGCTGAGCTCTGTGTGCCAACTTCCCCCCAAGTACAAAATCCTCAAGCTGCTGGGCGAGGGCGGCTACGGCATGGTGGTCAAGTGTCTGGACAAGGAGAGCAAAGGGATCATGGCCATAAAAGTCGGTGCAGACCGAGCTTGTATGGGCAACGAGGTAAAGCTATTCTTTAAGCTTTTGAACACAATAAATACACATTTTTACTCTTTGAATTTAATTGTTGGTCAAGTTAAACATGTTGGTAATTGTCAAGTAGAAATCAGAATTCATAGTAGATGTGAATGGATGACTTGTGAAGTAGTTGCAGGTTCAATCCCAGCTTCGGGTATGGTTATGTCCCTGAGCAAGACAACACTAAGGGCTGTATCCCAATTCTACCCCTAACCCCTACCCCTCAATCTACCCCTTAAAACGAGTGTCAAGGGCTAGGGTTAGACATATTCCACTAACAATTGGGAAGACCCTACCCCTTGCTACGTCATTACTCAGCAAGACTCCTAGAG
Organism: Callionymus lyra; assembly: GCF_982586985.1. Taxonomy (NCBI): domain Eukaryota; kingdom Metazoa; phylum Chordata; class Actinopteri; order Syngnathiformes; family Callionymidae; genus Callionymus; species Callionymus lyra. Next base: position 36,958,400 of record NC_141819.1, on the reverse strand, counting down.
GCGCACTGAGATCAATGCACCTTTTAGTATTAACTTGCTCTTGTTGTACCTCCCAGGCCATGGTGCTCAACATGTTGATGGAAAGCGGCCTGGACACCAGCAACATCGTCAAGTTCTACGGCGCATACAACGACAACCGGTACATGGTGTTTGAGAAGCTGGACATCAACCTGCAGCAGCATCTGTTCAAACGAAAGGGCCCCGTCGGTCTGCAGGAAGTCCGGAGCATCATCCAGCAGGTGAGCACGATGGCGTTGATGGCGCCGGAGTCACCTGACCGTTGTTTTCTCCCCCCCTCCCAACCCCCGACAGCTGGCGTCTGGACTGAACACTCTGAAGGAGATCGGCGTGATCCACACCGACGTGAAGCCAAACAACATAATGCTGGTGGACCGAAAGAAGGAGCCGCTGAAGGTGAAGCTGATCGACTTCGGGCTGGCGGTGGTGACGTCGCAGGCGGAGGCCAAACACATCACTCAGGTTCTGTATTATAGGTGAGGCGCTACCGTCGTCCACGGCTCTATGAGTGACGGGGAGGTGCATCACCGCTGTCGTGTCTTCTCTGCCACCATCAGATGTCCAGAGGTCATATTCGGACTCCCGTGCTCAGAGGCCATCGACATGTGGTCGCTGGGGTGTGTGATGGCTCGCATGATACTGGGCTGTGAACTGTTCCCAGGGTCCAGTGACCACGAACTGGTAGGTGTTGGAACCAAGCAACTGTTTATACACTTCAGAGGGTTAAGCTAGTTTTGTATTTTATTAGGTGAGGTTTTATTAAATAGCTTCTGATGCTTCATGTCTTTTGTCCAAGTTACGTTTAAGATAAGTTTAAGTTAAGTATGTTTTTTAAACATGTCGCTTCATGTTGAGCTAGCATAGCCGTGTCAACGCTGCTGAATTGTTAGCTAGCTTTTAGCTTTAAAGGCTAATAACTACTTAGCATTTAATTTTTTTTAATTATTATAAATAAAACATGTTTTTAATAGAATTTTGCAGTGTAAACCATTACGATTCAAGAGTTCTTACGTACTTTGAGTTATTCTGGTGCAGTCTCTAGAACATTTATGTAGGGTACTAAATCCATTTTCAAATTTGTTGGAAAACATTCTTCTGTCAAACGTCATTCGTCTGACTCAATTCTTTCTTTAGCTTTTGTTTTCCATTCTTCACAAACCTCCCCTGGCTCAGTGATCCGGACAAATGAATGCACAAAATAAATAACCATAAATGGCCTTAGTTCTGCAGTACAGCAGCTCACCACTGGATGTCAGTATTACTCTGTGTTGTATGACTTAACGAGAACAAGTTTTTTTATCAGAATCAGAAACGTTGATACTTTGAGTTCATAAAAATAAACGTCATGTGTTGACTTCCTGTATTAAGCCAGAATCGCATCAATAGGTTAAAAAGTGAAAGGTGTACGTACTTTCGGCGATAAAAATAAAAAAAAAAATTCTAAAACATTTATTATTTTGGAAACCTGGTTTAGATACGTTGTGGTGTTAGTGAATATATAAAAGAAATACAAAAGTTCAAGTAATGATGCTTCCTGCAAAATGAAGCAGAATTGCTATTGACCAATCAGGTGTTAGTATTTTGGTCATTTGACTTTGTCTTTACTGAACAATAGTAGTCTTGTGTATCCTTTAGATGGATTATTCTTTTTGAAATAGGGCAATGTTTGTTTAATGGTTCATAAACGATTGACGATAATCTAGATCTCATGTTTCAACTTCTCAAATGAGGGTCTAGAAGATAAACCGCCAAGTTATCTTTCACGATTCTAAAAAAAATTAATTTCCTGCCGTTAGTAGCCAGAACACATGCAAGACCTACACTTGTCCTCCGACCTCTAGATGTGTGACATTCATCCACAGTGTTTTGATCTAAAGCTGAAATGCAAAAGGTTTTCTTTAATTATAAGTTATTTATTTTCATTCCTCTCTAGCTGCGTTACATGTACGACATCCTCGGCCCCCCGCCAGACCAGATCATGCACATCGGGAAGAAGACGACCAAATATTACAACAAGACTACCAATCACTGGTTTCTCAAGGTAAAGATCTCAGATTGTCTCTTTTCAAAAACTTTATTAAAAAACATTTTTCAATCTGTCTTTCAGACCATTGAAGATTATTTTGGATGTGACGACGAGGTGACTGAGAACAGGCAGTATAGTTTCCGATCGATGGATGAACTCAAGAGTGTAGGTGTCTGTCGAGTGTCAGTGACGCATCAAGTCGGTAACTTTGCGTTTGTTTTCTAGTTATACAAGCAGGAAAACATCAAGGCAGAGGCAGAAGAGTGGCACGCTGCCATAGACCTGTTGATGGCGATGCTGAACTGGGACGACGAGGAGAGGATCAGCCCTGCAGAGGTCCTCATCCATCCCTTCATCACCATGAACTTCAGCGACATAAGCAAGGGGTGAGCGCTCGGTTCGTACCATCATGTCAGCTGATGCTTAACTCGACCAACTTTCAGCGACAGCAGCACCTTCTCTGCACTAAAGCAGCTGAGGGCGAAGAAGAAGAAACTCAGGAAGATATTGTTCATCACAGCGCCTGCAAAGACGTTCAACCTTGCTGCAGCCGTGAGGGAGAGAAGACGGAAACGAAAAACATAGTTTTCCTACTGAGTCTGCTGCTACAACCGCACTCACCGGTAATTCTACAGAGGCTCTGGTGTTGAGGTTTAGTTCTTGTAATGAGCTTCTTCAGGTTTTTAAGGCTAGAAGATATATTCGGTTCACAAAGGTTTTCAAAGGTGTCATATTATTGTAGGGACCATATTAATAACTCATGTGTTGTTCTCAGTGTTATTGACCTTTAAAGTATATCATTTATTGAATGTTGTTTTGATTGTTTAAGCGCTTTGTGACCCTGGTCTGGAAAAGCACTATATAAATACAAATGACTTACTTACTTGCTTGTAGGAGGCTTGTCAGGCGTAGCAGAGCCATATAAGGTTCATGACTCTCTTTTATTCTGCTCAACTTGCAACCAACATAATACAAAGGTTCCTACCTAACACTTGACCTAATACTACAATAAGGGGTGTCAACGTTCACATTTTTTTCACTTGTTGGCTTGTAACCGTTGTGTAACTGGTTACACGCATTTGCACTATATAACCACTAGATGGCTCTGTATCCATAAGGGAATAAACAGCAGAAAATGAATGAATGAGAGGATATTTCTATTGACTTTAACACAAACTAGGGATGTGAAACTGTTGCTTGGAAACTGTTAAAAACGGAGACATCCAAGTTAATTTGTCCATTTTTGTCTTTCAAGTTTGTCAACCTTAACTCAAAAATGTGCCAAAACTGATGCCTCGTTCCGAAAAAGTGTTATAAGTTCTATCTGGTGAATAAGTTCTGAATAAAGTGTTTTTAGTCTTGAGATTTTGTTTGAAAGCAAACTGAAGGTGGACAGAAAGCGTTTGTCATTTTATGACAAATTTCTGTCCAAAAACAGTGGAATTGATTTTAGTACAAATGTCAAAAGGCAGAGTGATTAAAACAGCCTTTCATTGCGTAACTTCATGTTGTGTGACAGCACAGAAAATTAATAACTGAATTGTTTTATTTATTAAAATGTTAAAAAAAAGAGTTTATTATTCATCTTATATAATTAGATTAAATGTATTTCTTTAAAGAATTAAAATAGTTGGTTATTCTAATTCCAATAATTAAAAAACAACCTTTTTAAATTCAATATTCTTTAATTAGTCGCTTTAAAATTCAATATGAATACAGTAGCTCCATTAAAACAAATTCAATACACACATTTTTGAATTCCATTATTTAAAAAAAAAAATGGAATGCTTTTGAAAAAATACAAATCCTTTCTTCGTGAGCCCTTTTAACACACAAGGATGATTTTTAATAGCAACAATATTTTTGGCCAATTGCTATTCAGAGCTTTTGTTCTTTCTATTTCAAATAATTTGAGGAGCCAAGATGACCAAATAATAAATGATATCGGTACTAACATGTTATAAATAACAGGATTATTTAAAATCCTCGTAACTGTTTCGTGTGATGTCATCCCTACATGACAACAGAGACACAATTGTGAACCCAAGACGATCCTCATTTTTGCTGTGAAAAATGTTGATGTTATATTTATATATGTATATATATGTATAAATTATGATTTACGTATTTAGATGTAGATTTGAAATTCAGGTTTACGTTTACAATTAGATTCGTCTTCTTTCTTTAAAAATTATTTTAAGAGAACGAACATAAGAAGGGAATGGCGGAATCAGTTAGCTCGTAGCATAGTAGCTCATTTTACAATAATGAGCAAGAGTAAAAGTCTCTTTTAGTCATTTTTAGTCAAGACTTTGGTCATTTGAGACACAGCAATGTAGATGAAGATATAGTCAATCCTCAATAGTTAGTAGTTTAAATCCTCAACACAGTCCTAATTCAAGGCCAAAAAAATGTTTAAACCAGTCAAGAACAAGGATTCCGCGTATTTGAAAACACCTCAAACAGAAGTCTCACTACCTAGAAATATGTGCTCTATAACGCCACCTAGAGCCCCGGTGGCTCAGGAGGCAATACGCCATGAGGAACGAATGCGTTGGGTAGCCCTCAGGAACCAGGAGACTCTCCCCCAGACCTGTCCTAAATACTTATTTTTTAGAGTTCCTAGATGTGATAATTTAGGACCAGATCAAGAGGAATTTTATCAGGCGTAGGTTTCACGTGTGTGCATTGCTTGTTGCAGCCACTAGGCGGCAGAGAGTCTCTATTTTACCCTAACTAAAATGACAGATGAGACTCGGCTGGTTTACCAAAGAAGGACATGGAAATGCTGAGAGCTGATGAAGCTCCAAGTCCATCCCTAAACACACACCGATGCAGATCCAGTTCTGTGATAATTACAATTGTTTGACATTAAGTAGCTACAAGATAACATTCAGAACTGTGTTCCTTCTCCACAAACAGCATCACAGAACAAGACTCTAGGAAAGGAGTGGAGTGCAAGTGGAGTAAAAGTAAGGATGGTGAATTTGAACGACAACCGAGGGCAAGAATAATGGAACAACCAGTCTTCGCTTGTTTCTTACTGTAGAAAAAAGTAGAATCACAGACATGCCACGAAACCAAAGTCAGTTAGCATGGCAGCTCTCTGGCCCTTAGAAGAATTAAAATAAACAAGTCACAAGCAATTTATTTGAAACATCAAGCAGTGGGAGGATTTATGGAATAATGAAAATAAACCAGAAATTTCTTACAACACAGCATTGGATACTTTGTTTCACCAGGCGACTTTTGATTCATCAAAGTGGTTTCAAACGAGTGGTTTTCTGGCATGTCTGTGATCTATCACAACTGAATGAACCTTTTCCAAAACTGGCAATGCCAAATTCCTTTGGCAGAAGTTGTGCTTGAGTTGAAGATGAACTTCTTTACAATTGTAGGGACTGGTCAGCTTGAATGTTTTTTTAATTATTAAGTGCAATGTTTTAGCTGAAAGCGACGGATTTACATTAACAGTTAATGTAGTCATAGCCTGAATGTATGATAAACTGTATAGGTTTAGCAGTTTTATGGCAGCAGGTTTGAATCTTCAACTAGTTTCTAATGACTCTTTTCATCTGCGGTATCTAAATATCTTTAGTATTAAATATCTGGACTTTGGCGCTGTACCTTATAAGAACCAGATTTTAAGGTGAGATTAGCAGAGAGCGAAAAATGTAACTAGTAATATGTTTGACCCAAAGACGTCAAAAACCTTACATTTTTTTCAATCTAGATGAAGGTACAAATCTGCCTTTCTGGTCCACCATTTTGATGTTCCACTAACTTTAGACCCCCATCAATGGCAAGGAGCTGTTTTTGTTGCTAGATACCAACTTTAGCATAAACAAGTGTCGACCAAATCAAGTTTGGTGTGAACACACCTTTAGGTTCTAGGTAGCAGAATTGGAAAAAAAAGCACCTGTTGTTTTTAATGTAAGGGAGTTAAAAGTGTGACGTCTGAGCCACGGTAATACCGTCACCCTCGCTAATGGGAACCTGGAGAGGGCTTGAGCCGCTCGACATTGTAAATCCCTCATTGATGGCCTGACATTAATTGGAGCAGCGATCACAAAGGGCTTTAGCTACTGATATATATCTGGCTTTGAAGGAATTAACATTTGGGGGTAAAGGTCGGCTTGTGGCAAGTTCACTACCACAAAGGAAATGAGAAATCCTGACCGTACCAGGCAGCTTTGGCTTCTTGTAGTAAACAGAAATGTTGTGAGTTCTAGATTTTCCCCCCACTATGACTGAAGCCTCCGAAGAATGTTGGAATTTTCTACAAATCCATGTAAATAGATCTAAACCAGTCAAGAACACAAGAGTCTTAGATCTGTTAAGGTTCTTCATCAATCCTGTGTTAAAGCTCAAGACAGTGACATGTGTACCAACCACAATGAGGACCAGAACCTCATCCTGGTCCAGATTAAGTTCTACTTTTTGATGCAAGTCATGGTCCAACCCTCATTGGAAAATAAGTGGACTCATTAAAGCAAATAAGAAGCACACTCTCAGGTAAGGACTATATAGCCATGCTTTAAATTCAGTATTTCTTAATCTTTATTTCTCCCATGCACCAATATAAGTTACCTGGTGGAGAAAACTCCCTTGAACATTTAAAGATCCTGCAGAGGGTTAAGAGCTGGTTCAGGTCTTCGCAGTACATCTGAATAGACCTTACAGGGGTTCTACTCTATCTATAATCTACGGTCATATCTTTAGATAGTGACTGAAATAACACAATTGCAGGTACAGGTGGTTAAATTTAAAATAAATTTACGTGATTTTATTTTATTTAAATGGATGATTGTATAGTATCCTCAACTGCTTCACTCCGCCTGTATGAAGCACACGCCTGCCCCTCCTAAATAGGAACTATTAAGCAGATATGGCTAACTCCCTTAGGCGAGAGAAAGACAGTCTGAATAAAATATCACAACAATTAAATATATCATCAAGTTTCCTCAATGTAAATGTTAAGAATGAATGACCATAAATACAAGAACAAGGTCACGATGACACTGGGCTGAGTCACACCCACCATCAACCCCACTACATATACTTCACCAAAACCATTAACCCCAACATTTGCATGACAACAGACATTTGTGTTAGGAGAAGATGCTGGATGCTGTGAAAGCGACCCGGGGCGGCCTTTTCTCCCAACTCTGGTAAGTGGGTCGGATGAACGAAATGCCTCCAGATCAGTGCGTATGTGTGTCACAAAGCGTGCTTGTCTCTGGCCAACAGGGTGAAAGAGGCTCAGCTGAAAGCCCCCTTTTCACTCTGACACTCAATTAGAGGTAATTGGTTCAGGGGTCCGGTGCAGGCATGTGGCAGTACCACCCCGGGCTCCTGGGCCCTCTGTTTTTCCACTCCCGGATAGGTTCTTTTGATCTCTGAAATGCCAAAGTAGGTTTCAAGGCAAAGTGGTTTGTCACACTTGACTTGACCGGGACATGAAAGTCAAGTGCAGACATGAGTCCTTGTGACGCTCAACAAGGAACGACTGAATGTGTGCCATTGAGTCTGAGATCTGAGAGAAGTGATCACTTTCTAAAGACTTTCTATAAAGTGGTAAAATCCCTCCAGGAAAACCTGATCTATTTCCCTTGAAGGTCTCATCCAGAAAATGATTTAAAGGTTAGCCAACATAATTGACTGAAAGTATATCATGCCATGTGGTGAAAGAAAAGTGATGCCCACACAAACAATACCCAGATCAAGGTCATGACTTTGCCCAGTTTGCACAGTTTCAGGCTCATTTCTACATGGCTGCGCCGATTTTAAGGAGCAGGGAAATGCACCCAGCGTGAATGTCAAACATGAACAAACTGCCTAATTTAAACCATAACTAAGCTGGAGGACCGCCCTGGCCTCAAATGGTGACCTGAGGATCTTTTTGGACACACTGGAGGAACTTTTTTTATTACGACAATATCTTGATGGTTAGCTTCTTTTCCCGGCTTCCAGCAAAAGTTGAACTCCCTTTGGGTAGCGTTTACCATTTTATATTAAACTCTCAGTGAAAGAAAACATTGCATATTTTGGTATTAAAAGGTCATTATTCAATGTACATCTTATAAACGGTAACGTGGTCAAGTTTTATACAATGAGACGTGATTAATCGAAGTAGTTTCATAAGGTACCAGAGAAAATCTAAAAAAAACAACATTCTGCTGAATAAAACAGAGTTTGGGTCTCTATGACGTCCACTAGCATTTGGAAAAACCTTTCAAAGTACTTTGACGTGGTTGACCGAGTCCATTGAAAGACAAACATGACAAGCATATAATAGCTGACTCGGCAGTCCAGATCAACGTCTCCTAATGGTCTGTTGCTCTCTCGAAATGCATCAAGGAAGGACTCCAGAGGTCTGTTAGCCATGGAACACTTTCAATGAGAAGCTTTTAAATCCTCTTAAAAGCATCCTGCACTTGTGGTCGAGTTGCACTGGAATATTCATATCGTGGATTCAAAAAATGCTAATGAACATATCCTTGATACCTGTAGTAGGAGAATTAGGATGTTTCAGTCTGTAGTCATGAATAAATCTGTGTGCAGGTGTTTGTCGGTTTCTCCTTTGGTTTGGTTCCTCTTTTTTTCTATTTCGTTAAAATGAAGAAGAAAAAAAATGTTATAAAATAACTAACTAAGATGATCTCACTCACATTCTTACACAGTATTATTTGAAGGTCACCTTTGTTTCTTTTGGCTTTGAGGACACCTCACAAAGTTTAATTGCCCAGTCTTGGTCTAATATTGTTTTCTACGAGGTCATTGCTCCATCATCAGAAAAGGTCATTCATCTATTGGACACGTTGCTCAATGAATCAGTTGGTAGGTTTATAGGTCAACCAGTGGTTTATTTGGCTTGAGTGCAGCTTTTATCAGGTCAGTAAATGTTGTTCACTGGTAGCTATGTTGCTAGGAAGCAATGTCACTATGTTTGGTTGATGAAGTTTTGTTGAAGGAAGCAGATGATGGGTGTAACAAAAAAAACGTAGCTTGGTTTATTCAAGCTCACAGGCTCTTTTGGTCAGTTAGGCAGTAGTGGGTGATGTTGGTAGGTCAGAGGTCGTTTTGGAGAAGCACAGACTTAGCTCATGGATCTGGAATTCTCCATTCAGGTACTAGATTGAATCTTTGCCATTTCCGGTCCAGGATGCATCTTTTGTACAATGGTAGGTTTACAGATACCATGGTCTTTAAGTTGGTTAGTTGGGCAAGTTAGTGAGTGTTTTGCTGGTACAGAACAATAGTTCCAAGTGCAGCTTGGTAAGGAGATGGTGGAGAAATTGTTATTGGATATATGAGATGGTAAATGACAGAAGGGTTGCTCAGTAACTTTTCAACAATTCCAAGCATTTCTCTCTGGGTCGAAATAAAACCGATTTAGAAAGATCTGAAGGAGGGAAAGAATGTAGCAGCTCTGACGCGCCGCCAGATTGACAACAAATCTTAGGTCTTGTGCGCGGACCTGATGAAAGTGTGCTCAACTGGAAGCTCTCCGTTGATCAGATTTCCTTCTTACATCTAATCTGTCAGTTTGCGGTCGGGAAATCTGAGGGAGATCTTCGTGTCACATAAACCTAGATTTACAACAGCTGGGAGTTTGCTGGGAATTCCACAGTCACGCTAACACGAACCAGATGCCTGCGTTCACAACCACATAATTCTGCAGCAGCTCCAACAACATGGTCTCCCAAAAAAAGCCCTGGCCTCCCCTGACCTGACCAGGGCGTTACGTCACTGTGTGGGAACCACTCGGCCTCGCTCTGCCCCTTTGTTTGTTTCCCTCAGCGTCCCATCGAGTCGGAAGACCCCCCTGACAAAAACACTCCACAGTAGCAGCCAACGGAGGCTGGTTTGGATCCCACAGTCTGGACCGTCCTGGTGGAGAGTCGGACACAAGTGGATGTTCATGTGAGAAGAGGGAGGATGAACTCTGTTGAATAGATGCAGTTTAGTGCAGCCCATCAGTTTTTATTCATAAACCATGTTCCATCGCTTAGTTACTATACTAGTTACTAGTGATCCTCACACAGCTTGCATTTACATTAAGTATTATCTTTTTTTGGGGTCACCATTAAGGCTCTTTGACAACAGTATACCATCTATTTTCTGTCGATACACTTATATTGAAAATATATTCATATTTTATATACATATATACATTTTTGGGATTTCAAATCACATTTAATTTTTTTATCATAGTTATTTTCATAGATATTTATCAATGAGTGCGTTTATATTGAAACTACTGTTATTTACATTTAACACTGCGTAGACAATTACAAGATTGATAGTGGCCTGAAAAGAGGAACAAACAGATTCACGTCATAAAAATGTATAAAGATGTCATCAGTGTGCGTCTGGACAAACACCTACACCAATGCTCTGTCCACGTTCATCAGCCAGAGGCAGATTCTTGGAGGGTAAGGATTTGAGTTGGCCTGAGGCCAGATCCTTTAAGGAGACTTTAGTTGAACCTAGAAACCTGATAAGAAACACACCATTATCAGATCACAGCAACATTGGAGAAAATAGAAACTCATTTGGTTAAAATATTGATCTAATTAAAATGTATGTTTTTAATTAAAGGTGAGAAACAAAGTGCGTCTTGTGGAATAAGAGTGCAATCGTTATATTTAACAAGAGGCTTATTTAGCCTCTATTGATAAAAAAAAAAAGACAATTTATTTGTTTATTTCATTTACTTGCGTTAGACATAAACCATAGAACACAAACATTCATAAAAATACAAGACTAAATGTTTAAAGAAATAAAGAAATATAAATAAAAATGGTAAAAATTGTTGTTATTAATGTAAAAGTTGGTAGTCCACCATCTGTCTGTCCATCTTCAAAAGAATAGAATAGAATAGAAAGGCTTTATTCATCCCCAGAGGGGAAACACACTTTTACAACAGCGCAGTTGGAAGAAAATAAAGTGCAAGGAGAAAGAAATAGTACAAGAGATAATACAAAATAAAATAAAAACGATCTTAAAAATATACAAATTATTTACAAAATTAGAAATTGACACTATTAACAAAATAAAATAGAATAAAAATAAAATAAAATAGAAATAAAAAACGGAAAAAAAAATAAATAAAAAGCACACAAGAAGAAAAACACGCTACGGATTAGCATCAGGATATTTAAAGTAGAGAGTTAAATATCCTGACACCAGTTGGGATGAAGGACCTTCTATAACGCTCCGTCCTACACTGGGGGTGCCTGAGCCTGCCACTGAAGGAGCTGGCCAGCTCCTCCACGGTCAGGTGCAGTGGGTGGAGAGCGTTGTCCCTGATGGAGGAGAGTCTGGAGAGTGTCCTCCTCTCTCCCACCTCCTCCACCGAGTCCAGCGAGCGGCCCAGGACAGAGCCGGCCCTCGTGACCAGCCTGTTCAGTCTCTTCCTGTCCCGGTCCGTGCTGTTTATTTTAACTTTTTTTTAATTCAAAAGTAATTAAATAAGAAAATGTCATGTTAAAGTACGGGTTAGTTTTCACATCTGAGGGGTGAAATTATCAGGTCAAACAAATTCTAGAAATCAGTAACTTTATAAAAGGCAGATATAAAGTTCAGAAAAGTCTTTATTCCGAAATATGGTTTAATGAGAAGGACCAGAGAAAAGTATCCAAACCGACAGGCACTAAACAAATTACGTAGAGGCCTTAAAAATAGTGTTAAAAAAAATGATGTATTATGAATAAATGCTTAATTTACAATTAACATGAAAATATTCATGACGTTAATTTTTGTGTTGCAATTAAACTTCCTGCCGCTAGCTGGCAGCAGCCATAACGTCCTCTGCAGCTCAAGGAACAATAAAAACCCGGGAAATGCTGGAAATGACTGAGGACGAGAGGATACTTTCGACTCCAGCATCTTTTAAAACTGATAATTATAGTTAGGTTTCAAAATCGATGAAAGCAGTTACGACTTCATCAAGAGTCATGTGGTCTGTAAATTCTGCAACACCAGAGTCAAGTACTCGACAATACTACAAATACGTATATACTTGTTAAGAGTTACCAGAGTGAGTGTGTGTGTGTGTGTGTGTGTGTGTGTGTGTGGGGGGGGGGGGGTGTGCTTGTGTGTGTGTGTGTGTGTGTGTGTGTGTGTGTGTGTGTGTGTGTGTGTGAGTGTGTGTGTATATATATATACAGTACTGTGCAAAAGTTTTAAGCAGGTTTGAAAAGGTGCTGTAAACAAAGAATACTTTCAAAAATGGAAGTGTTAATAGTTTAATTTTTTATCAATTAACAAAATGCAGTGAATGAACAGGAGAGAAACGTAAATCAAATTAATTTGCCTTTAAACCAGCATCAATTCTTCTAGGTTCACTTGGACACAGTTTTTGAAGGAACTCGGCTGGTAGGTTGTTCCAAACATGTTGGAGAACTAACCACAGATCTTCTGTAGATGTTTCTCAAATCCTTCCGTCTCTTCATGTAATCCCAGACAGACTCCATGATGTTGAGATCAGGTCTCTGTGGGTCCATACCATCACTTCCAGGACTTCTTCTTCTTCTTTACGCTGAAGATCTTTCTTCATGACATTGACTGTATTCTTGGGGTCGTTGTCGTTCTGCAGAATACATTTTGGGCCAATCATGCGCCTCCCTGATGGTACTGATGATGGATAAGTATCTGCCTGTATTTCTCAGCATTGATACCATTAATTCTGTCCAAATATCAACTCCATTTGCAGAAATGCAGCCCCAAACTTGCAAGGAACCACCACCATGTTTCACTGTTGCCTGTAGACCCTCATTATTGTACCGCTCTCCAGCCCTTGGGCGAACAAACTGCCTTCTGCTGCAAATATTTTAAATTTTGATTCATCAGTCCAGAGCACCTGCTGCCATTTTTCCGCACATATTTTTAAAAGCATTCTTAGTTTACAGCATTTTTTGACACCTGCCTTAAACTTTTGCACAGTACTGTATATAACATTACAATATTATAAAAGTATTGACGATCTTGGCACACAAAAGTGTTTGGCTGCCTCCAAAACGAATGATCCAACCTCGGATTGTGGTTTGTCTTTATTTTAAACCATTTACTTTATTAGTTCATTAAAACAGCGACAGTCGTGGCATATGACGTGCGAACACTTTTAATGACGACACAACAGTACGTTTGAACCAGAAGCACAGTAAACAAAATTCACTTCCATTGACAGTACTGCACTTCTGTAATAATGTTACGACTAGTACGACTTCTTTCTAGTGTTTAGTGTGAATCATTTTTAGCTGAGCCTCACAAGGGAAATGTCTTTCAACCAAGAGGTGGAATTTTATCTTGTGTAACCTTCACACTGTTTTACTGTCGGTGCACATGTTCACCACTCTGTTGATGAAGTTACGCTCAAGTGAAAGTCAAAATATTCACGCTGGGCTCTCAGCGCTACACAGGACGAGGTAGTTGTGTTTTTAGTGTCGGGTCAGAAGTACTAAATATTTAGAGGTTGAAGTACCAACATAGAAAAAATAACTTTTGTCTAAGTATCATTTGTTAAATGAATACAAAAAATAATAAAAGAAGTGTATTAAAAATAAAAAAAATTTCAAGGCCTAAGGAAAGTGACAATGAGATTATAACATTATTTTTTCATTTATTTATTATATAATTTGATCCAATTTTCATTTTAAGATTCTTTATATAAATGGATACCTATTAAAGATAATTTTAACTAGTATATTAAGGTGGAAAAATGGTAAAAAGGCACTTTATTACAAAAAATATTAAGCATATTTTTGGTGATATATGTATATATTTATTTATTCTTTAAAGGGGAAATGCATTTTCACGATGATTTTTACATTAATAGACACCAAATGGGAAAGAAAATGAAATAATAAATAAATTGGTGGATAAGAATGATTAATAAAGTAGTAGTTTCTCTTTTGTTTTATTTAACTTATGTAGGAAGACTTATAAACCAGCAGCTGGCGAGTGCAGTCAACAAACATGTGTAAGTAATCCACATCTGACACATTATTTAATCCACCCTGAAGCATCAGCACACACACCTTCTCACCCCGACACTCTTAGACCGGCTTATGTTTGGATTTGCAATAAATCTTCTCCAGCGTTCTGCTGCCACAAAGAGCCTGTTGTTATATCACAGCATTGAGGGTTTCGAACCCACAACTCATTTCCGTGTCCTTATTTAACAAGCTGTTTGTGGATTGAACGTCAACAGAGAATGAAGAAAAGTGTTTTTAACGCTCGTAAATGCTTCAGTTCACCTTCCATTACCTCATAGAAGGGTAAGAAATCACAACTCCTGGATCTGATGTCATCACTGTGCTGCTGTGTAGATACAGTGAGTACCTTTTATTTGAGAAGCAAAAAGCAATGAGTTCATTCAGAGACTTTTAGGTCAAACAATAATGACCGAAAATGGTTTCAATCAAGTTGACAGTTGTTTAATTTCAGTTGATAATGTTTTGTTTAATAAGGGGAAATTGTCTCATAACAGTTAAAAAATGTTGGGGTACACTTGAAAATAAGTCAGAATTGTTTGATTGTTCTACACTTTGGGATTCCAGTTGTAAATGGTTTAATTGCAGTTGCAAAATGTTGTATTTCATTTATAAATTGCTCATAGGTGTGAGTGTGTGTGTGAATCGTTGTCTGTCTTTGTGTCCCCTGGCGTCCTGTCCAGGGTGTCCCCTGTCTCTCGCCAAAAGAAACTGGGATAGACCCCAGTCCCCAGCGACCCCCCATATGGGATAAAGCGGTAGAAAATGAATGAATGAATGAATTATTGCAGTACAGTTGATGTTAATGTTAAATCATTATTTTTGAGGACAATTCTATGATTGTACGGGTGTTCAAAGTCTACGATTGTACTAAACTCAAAGATATACTGATATAAAGGACAAGATAAGAAAGAGCATCAATGATGTTGGCAGTGACCAAGCAACTTAATCATCAGGAGCAATCAGGGGTTAAGTGTCTCACGTGATATGAATGTATATTTAAACACATGTGGAATGACTGTTTTAGATGTCGGAACATGAAGAAAAATTCATCTCTTTAAAAGATTGTTGATGTTTCTGAAGGACCATCATGATACCAACTCAGCTCTTCACTGGATGTTTCCGTTCTTAAATGGACATTAAGATTCTTCCTCTCAAGGCTGAGTCTTCTCAGACGTCAGCTTTAGTTTCTCAGAACACAAAGTGTGCGAGACATTTGAATCACACGAGTATCAAATTAAATGCATCAGGGTTTCTCTCTTCCATCAGCTTCTCCATGCATCTCAACCAAATGCTCTTGTTGTTGTGAGAGCTTCATCCTCTAATGGACGACAGGAAGACAGTCGTATTGATCAGTCTGATCTACTCACTGCTGTCAGTGTCGTTTTAGTCGCTTCATTGAGCTACTGAGAGCAAATAACATTTAAAAAGGAATAATTATTTCTTGTATTAATCGTTTATTGTCAGCTGATTCATTTACTTTAATGCTTCATTTACTTTGCTTGATTTATGACTACGACTTTTGTTTTTAAGTAAAGGATTTTAAGTGTACGCTGTGTAACGTTTTTAAAATGAAATTAAATAAATAACAAGTGTTTTCTTAGTATCTGGTTAAGACTCCAGTCCTCAGCCACACTGTTTCAAGTGTTTTTGTGTTTTTATTCCAATTGTTCTCATTTGCTTTTTGTCAGTTAATATATTCCAGACACACATTTGCATGAATAAATTTTACTCTCTTCCTCATTTACGTAGCTGTTCCCATGAGGACGCTTCATCTCGGCACTCAATATTCACCCAGTACTGACATGATCAACATCATTTATTTGCATCTTTATTTGCATCTCATACTCAGCAGCAACTGTCAGGGCGAGTCATCGTCCTGTCTTTGAAAGACTGATCTAGGGTTCTTTATTCTCTGTGAGAGAGATGACTGGTTCATTCCCATAGTTGACGTTTGAGTTGAACCTCCGAACTAAAGTCATATTTTGAGACTAGTAATGAATAATAGAAATAAATACAAATGTTAGTTTCAACACTAGATGCTGGCCACATAAACACAGTCAAAGGACCACAGGTATGTTCTAGTCTGAGTGTCTCCTGGAGCTCCTCCTCCAAGTGTGTAGTTTAGTGTGTAGTCATGAATAAACGCAGCTGTGGACAACACGGGTTGGTCGGAATCCTCACGTCTTCCACTCAGCGTTTCTGTTTGTCGGAAGAAGAATAAAACCAGCGGGACTCCGGGAAGCTTCCGTTCAGATGCATGCTGGGAGTTAAACGTTGCTTCATGTTGACCTCGAACCTCCTGCTTCCTGAGAACCACAAACCTGTTGACGCACAACTTTAGTGTCGGATCGTAAGACAAGTCTATATACACAAAAATCTGTTTCTAGACAAAGCGGCATCTTTTTCCGACCCAAGAGTTTTGAGATGACTCTTCTCGTCGTCATGGCAACCGTGATGTTTTCCACTCATCTACTAAATCATGCTGTTTGTTTTGTGACAAGAAAAGCCAGGAGATATTTGTGTGTGTGTCCTAGATGTTGACACATACTAGGATAAAACACACAATATTTAGACTCTAAGAAGACTTGATCTAATAGCTCACTTTAGGTGTATCAGATATTTAAAGTTTGACAGTATGAAGATAAATGATACAAAATAAAATAACGGAAAAAGTTGAGCAGTGCAGAAATAAATCTTTAAATTCTAAAATAAGGTCAAGTTTTTATTTCCCCCACGTTTTTGGTGGTTTACTCCAGACACTCAAGTTTCCTTCCACGGTCTGGAAACATTCATTAATTGAGAATTCTACAGTGTCTGCAGGTCACTGCGGAGAAATGCTAAGAGAAATGAAAGAGAAAAAGAAAGACAATGAATGAAAATGGAAAAAAGGAAATTGACAAAAAAATGAATAAATAAAATCAACAAAACCTGCTTAAAATGCCATGTTTTTTCAAATATACTAAAGTTATAGCGTTTCTTTATTTTTAATCCTGAGCTAAAAAAAAACAAATAATAAGGGAAATAAAAAGAAATCTAGACTACCACTTGAAAAACACAGAGAGATTTGTGTATTATGAAATAGAGGTTTTAAAAAAAAGGTTTTCAATTAAAATAGATTTGAACAAAGCAAAAATGTCAACAGTGAATGGACAAAAAAAAATAAAAAATTGTCAGTTAATTATAAATAAAAATTGGGAAAGTGGTATAAAAGTTTTGACCTTGAGAAAAATATATTTCTCAATGATTTATTTCATGAAATACTTCATTTAAGTCAACTGTAAGTACTAATGGTCATTGTAAAAAAATTCAAAGCTGTTAAAATTATAGAAAAAGGTTCCAGTTGAGTGGTTTGTGTTCAGTGAACGCATCATCAGCGTCGGACCTTCACAGATACTAAATCTGGCTGTAATTTCTTTTACAGGTTCGTTCTGCAGCTTTTCTTTTCCACAGAGCTCAGCTCATCTGGACACAAAACCACAAAATAGCCGAGCAGACGTCGCTCTGGGCCGCGCGGCTGCTTTACGGCCGACACACATGTTAAAGAGGGAAGTGGAATGACTTCATGTCTATAAGCTGCTGTGACATTTCTAGCAGGAATATCCGAGGTGCGATTCTAAAAATGACTTTTGAGTGAGCTGACTTTCCGTGGTCGTCTGCAGTTCTGCACTTTTATGGTATTATGTATGTGTGTGTGTGTGTGTGTGTGTGTGTGTTGGCACAGACTTTAGATTTCCATCCGCTATGAAGGTTCAGTTCGGAGGAAACTAAACGTGAGTCTTAAACGTGATAAACTTTACCAAGATTTAGGTTTTGAAAAAATATTTCAGTCGATTCAATTCTGCCCCTCTAATCCACACATTGTCACATTCCCCTAACTTTAGACCCCCCTGAAGATTGACATAGTTTTTTAGATGCGACATCAGAGACCACATGGATGCAAGTAGCACAAACTAGCTGATCTAGCATTAGTTTATTTAGCTTTAGTTTTTTTTTTTACAATTTATTAAAAGTACCATTACGCTTGTAAAATAAATATCATCCTGCGAGTAACAATGACACTAGTTTATGTTTTTTTTCATTATCGAAATGTTGTTGTTGTTGTTTTTTATTCGACCAGGTTTAAAGTCAATACAACATTTTTTCATATAATTGTACTAATAAAAAAATCTGGTTCTGAATAATAATTACATTTTCTTTACTTTTTTAAATATATATTTTTTTATAGAAATAATTCAGCCTTTTAATTTAGATTTTATTTAATTATTAAAAAAAATAAAAACAATTCCATGCTTAAAAAAACAACAACACTTCAAAGTTTCAACATTTGCATTTCAAAATACTAATTCAAAGGGTAAAACGGTTTAATGGATACTTGACGTGTTTGTGGAAAAAAAACTGTTTATATTAACAGTATTTATTGAGCTGTTTAGATTTCTTGCATTTCTAAGACTAAACACAAGATGAAAACTGTGGGATTCAGAGCGAGGGGGCAGCTGAGAGCGAAACATAACCCCGGAGAAGTGTGTCACGAATCCAAAACACGAGGCGGACGTGGTGACTGTTGCTGTTTATACAAGCAAGAGAAGCAGCGCTGGAGAGACGATCATAACAATAGTGCATCATCTCCAGAGAACAGGCAGATATTCGCTCACATCATACAAGATAGAAATGCAACAATCAGAGGCGCACGTGTTCACCAACATCACGTCCAGTTCATGACTATTACTCCGTCCACGCGTACACGACAAATCAGCGTGGACATCTAAGCTTATAGCGCTTCACGACAACACGACAAGATGGCGTTCATGTCCTTGTTCTGACCACAGATTTAGAGAAAACATGCTGACAGATTGTGCAGTACTATTTTAGTTGACACACACAAGCAAGCTGATAAATACGCCGTCGTTTCACGGCAAGTTTCCGAGTGTGTGGTTAGTGCCTCGACATGTTTCCTGATATTTAGTCACTGTCGCTATTCAAACGACTTTCTTGACATCTTCGTGCTCACGTCAGTGTTTTGGTGAAGTTGTTGTTCAGACCCTGGAACAGCAGTGGAGGTCGAACACAACGAAAAGAAATAGTTGAGTGACTTCAGGGTAGAAATGTCTATGCAGAGAAGAGAAAGATGGAGGGAGGAAACCAGTAGGATGACTTTTAGTTACATTATCAGAGATAATTTTTCTTTTGGTAAAATCCTTGTGAAGAAAAATGTTGAAATTGTGTAGTTTGTGGCACCACAAACGTCATACTCTATGACTTAATTAAAAGAGCTGAGCCAAAAGGCAAAGCTCAATTGTCAAGAAATTAGTTCCTTCTTTTATTCTTTTATAGAAGTTTTTTTTTTTTTAATAAAAAAATGCAGTAAATAAAAATAGGAATGAATTAAAATAAACATACAATAGATATTCCAGATAATCATCAACATTTCCTATAGTAGATATATTTTAATATTTTAAATATAAATGTAATTTAAAGGGCAGCTAATGTTAAAACTGTCCTGACTCACTCACACGTTTCAAATGTCTTCCTCTCCAAGATGTAGTAAGTCTCTCATCATGATGATGTTTTGAATTTATTACTTTATTAACTTCTACCCCGTCTGAAATCTTGGCAAACGAGAGGTTACAAGAGTGAAGCCCATTATGATGCAATAATGGTCTTAACTCCTCCTCTACCCAGCTGTAATCACACCTGCTTTGTTTATACAAAGTTCCTTGGAGGTGGAGACTTCCAGGATTGATGACGCATGGGGACAAACCTTGATGATTGACCAATCACAGCAGAGTGGGTGTGGCTTGACTAAAAGCTGGTTTACAGTGGAGTGAAGCTGGAAGGAAGTTGTCCAGCTCCTGTATGAATTCGCCTCAAACCTTTGTGGAAACGTATAGTTTTAGTTTAGGTCAGACGGTGGCGCTGTGCTTTATTTCATTGCAGGAAATCAAGAAAGAAATGTTCAGGGAATGTCGGGAAAGACCCTGAGAAAGCATGATGGCACAGGATGGCCGACGACGGTGTTGGTCGGGCTGCCGTCCTCTCATGTGCTCCGACATCCGTGTTGGACCGCGGGTCGCCAGCAGCGCTTCACTTCCCTTCCTACAAAAACGTGACGTCTTCCTGAGACTGCACCCAGCGCCAGTGGGCGTCGTACTCCAGCTGCATCTTGCTGTTCATCTTGCACGAGTCCCTGTCAATCTTTCCGTTTTTGAACTGTTTTAGTTTGGGGCTCTGGTGGAGTTTGTCGCCGAGGCAGATGCGAGTCGGACTGCCCGTCTGCTTGGATGTTTTCTCCAGGATACCGTTAGGCTTAATATACTGAGTCTGTGTGTTGTTTTTTGAAATGACGCTTCCCTTCACCGGGTCCAGAGCCTTGTTCCAGACCACAGGGTCCTGCTTGGAGTCCGACTTGACTCCGGGAGCGATCGCTGGAACTGCTGTTTTTTTAGACCCAGTCATGCCGTTCCCGTTGACATCATTGACGACCACAGTCCCAGATTTGAACCCACCGGTGCCTCCAGCACAGTTCTCGTTCACTTTCACGTTTCCAGCGCCGGCCTTAGCGGCGCCGCGGCCGCTGACGGTCGCCTCGGAAACCTGCGGCGTGGACGAGCAGATGACCGACTCGGAGCTGGAGGGGCAGTACTCGTCCATGTCGTCGGCGAGGGTGTCCAGGTAGCTGCCGATGGAGACGTTGTCCAGCTTGTCGTGGGGGTCGTGCAGGCTGCTCCAGGAGCCCCTCCAGGACGCGTCCGGACCGTCGCCGAGGCTGTACTGGCTGCTGGTCAGGCTGCTGCAGCGGCTGGTCAGGGTGCTTCGTTCCTCCA